>NW_028124707.1:0-84000 GCF_965194825.1 Balaenoptera physalus
GGATGGTGCCGCCTGAACGGAGTTGCGAGGTCGCCCAAGAATCCACCACACCCTGGACCCCGAAGACTGCTGTCGCCTGCCTGGGTGGGCGGCAGGGCCGTGCTGCCGAGGGCTGGTCACCAGACTGGCGGTAATTCGCCAGCACCAGCTAAGCTGAGGCTCAAGAGGCACCCCGTGGCGCCCGTTGCCTTCTACAGCCATACCACCCTAAACGCACCCCATCTCGTCTGATCCCTGAAGCTAAGCAGGGTCGGGTCTGTTTAGTACCTGGATGGGAGACCACCTGGGAAAACCGGGTGCTATAGTATTTTTGGCCTCCCAATCCGCCTTTTCCTTTAGTCGCCGGTGCCCGAGGATTCCTCTGCCCCATCCGGGCACTGCTGCAGGCCTCATCTCCTCAAGCCTCTCCCAACACAGCGTGCGCCGGAGGGGGCGCTTCCCGCCGGTCCTGCTGGACATGCCGCCAGAAGGCGGCCCTGGGAGGCAGCCGCACAACAGCCGCTCCCGGGGTGGCTGGCTCTGACCCAGACTCTGCCGCAGGCCCGGCTGATGATCGGGAGGCCCGCAAGGCCTTCGACCTGCACCTGGCCGACAGCACCAGCGCCCATCCGCGCTGCCGCCACCTGTCTGCCTGTGTGTCTCTCCACAGCTCCCTCCGGAAAAAGCCCACCCTCCGCCGTTTCGCCACGGCCGTGGGCGGGAGTGGGTCCTTGGGCCGGGACCGGTCCTCTGGCCCAGCCGGTCACCAGGCACAGGGAACTTTCTTCGGCAGTTGGCGTGGGGGCAAGGGTGGCCTTGCTGGGTCTAAGGGGTCGTGCCGACTCAATGGTGTCTCCCAGTGGCTTCGGGCCAACTGCCGTCAGGCAGTAGGGCCGGCCAGGTGGCGGCTGGCCTTTGCCTAGAGCTGTGTGGGCAGACAGAGTGGTGAATGCCCAAGGAACCGCGGGCCACGTGCCCTTAAGCCTCCAAGGCCACGTCCTTGTGAGCGTCAAGAGGGATCTGGGGTGGAGGGCCAAGCGCCTACGGGCCTGGAGGGTCCCGCCTGACCTGAGCTGCGAGGTCACCCACGTGTCCGCCAACCCAGGGTCCCCGAGGTCTCCTGTCGCCTGCCTTGGCAGACGGCAGGGCCGTGCTGGAGATGGTTGGCTGCCGGGCTGGCGGTATGTCGGCAGCACCAGCGAAGCTGAGCCTCAAGAGGTGCCCCGTGGCTCCCGCTGCCTTCTACGGCCATACCACCCTGAACGCGCCCCATCTCGTCTGATCCTGGAAGCTAAGCAGGGTCGGGCCTGGTTAGTACTTGGATGGGAGACCACAATGGAATACCGGGTTCTGTATGCATTTTTGCCTCCCACTATAAATTCTCCTTTAGTCGCCCACGGCCGAGGCCACCATCACCTCCGCCTGGCACTGCTGCAGGCCTCACCTCCTCAAGCCCCTCCCAACACAGCGTGCTCTGGAGGGGGCGCACCCCGCCGGTCTGGTTGGACATGCGGCCAGAAGGCGGCCCTGGTAGATAACCATAAACCAGCCGCTCCTGGGGTGGCTGGCCTACACCCAGACTGCACCGTAGGCCCGGCTGACGGCCGATAGGCCCACGAGGCCTTCGACCTACACCTGGCCGCCCCCACCAGCGCACATGCACGCCCCAGCCACCTATCTGCCCGTGTGTCTCTATACAGCTACCTCCGGAAAAAGCCCACCCTCTGCTGTTTCGCCACAGCTGGAGGCAGGAGTGGGGTCGTGGGCCATGACCGGTTGTCCAGGTCGCCTGACCTCCAAAACCGAGAACTGCTTTTTGGGTGGCGTGGGTACAAGGGTGGCTTTGCTGGGGCTAAGGGGCCGTGCCGGCCCAATGGTGGCTCCCAGTGGCTTTGGGCCAACCGCCGTCGGGCAGGAGGGCCGGCGCGGCCATGGCTGGGCTGCGCCAAGCACTGCGTGGGTGGACACGGTGGGAAATGCCCAAGGGACAGCAGGCCACTGGCCCTTAAGCCTCTGAGTCCCAGACCTTGTGAGCGTCAAGTGGGATCTGGGGCAGAGCGTCAAACACCTACAAGCCTGGATGTTGCCGCCTGAACGGAGTTGCGAGGTCGCCCAAGAATCCACCACCCCCTGGAGCCCGAGGCCTGCTGTCGCCTGCCTGGGTGGGCGGCAGGGCCGTGCTGCCGAGGGCTGGTCACCAGACTGGCGGTAATTCGCCAGCACCAGCTAAGCTGAGGCTCAAGAGGCACCCCGTGGCGCCCATTGCCTTCTGCAGCCATACCACCCTAAACGCACCCCATCTCGTCTGATCCCTGAAGCTAAGCAGGGTCGGGTCTGTTTAGTACCTGGATGGGAGACCACCTGGGAAAACCGGGTGCTGTAGTATTTTTGGCCTCCCAATCCGCCTTTTCCTTTAGTCGCCGGTGCCCGAGGATTCCTCTTCCCCATCCGGGCACTGCTGCAGGCCTCATCTCCTCAAGCCTCTCCCAACACAGCGTGTGCCGGAGGGGGCGCTTCCCGCCGGTCCTGCTGGACATGCCGCCAGAAGGCGGCCCTGGGAGGCAGCCGCACCCCAGCCGCTCCCGGGGTGGCTGGCTCTGACCCAGACTCTGCCGCAGGCCCGGCTGATGATCGGGAGGCCCGCAAGGCCTTCGACCTGAACCTGGCCGACAGCACCAGCGCCCATCCGCGCTGCCGCCACCTGTCTGCCTGTGTGTCTCTCCACAGCTCCCTCCAGAAAAAGCCCACCCTCCGCCGTTTCGCCACGGCCGTGGGCGGGAGTGGGTCCTTGGGCCGGGACCGGTCCTCTGGCCCAGCCGGTCACCAGGCACAGGGAACTTTCTTCGGCAGTTGGCGTGGGGGCAAGGGTGGCCTTGCTGGGTCTAAGGGGTCGTGCCGACTCAATGGTGTCTCCCAGTGTCTTCGGGCCAACTGCCGTCAGGCAGTAGGGCCGGCCAGGCGGCGGCTGGCCTTTGCCTAGAGCTGTGTGGGCAGACAGAGTGGTGAATGCCCAAGGAACCGCGGGCCACGTGCCCTTAAGCCTCCAAGGCCACGTCCTTGTGAGCGTCAAGAGGGATCTGGGGTGGAGGGCCAAGCGCCTACGGGCCTGGAGGGTCCCGCCTGACCTGAGCTGCGAGGTCACCCACGTGTCCGCCAACCCAGGGTCCCCGAGGCCTCCTGTCGCCTGCCTTGGCAGACGGCAGGGCCGTGCTGGAGATGGTTGGCTGCCGGGCTGGCGGTATGTCGGCAGCACCAGCGAAGCTGAGCCTCAAGAGGTGCCCCGTGGCTCCCGCTGCCTTCTACGGCCATACCACCCTGAACGCGCCCCATCTCGTCTGATCCTGGAAGCTAAGCAGGGTCGGGCCTGGTTAGTACTTGGATGGGAGACCACATTGGAATACCGGGTTCTGTATGCATTTTTGCCTCCCACTATAAATTCTCCTTTAGTCGCCTACGGCCGAGGCCGCCATCACCTCCGCCTGGCACCGCTGCAGGCCTCACCTCCTCAGTCCCCTCCCAACACAGCGTGCTCTGGAGGGGGCGCACCCCGCCGGTCTGGTTGGACATGCGGCCAGAAGGCGGCCCTGGTAGATAACCATAAACCAGCCGCTCCCGGGGTGGCTGGCCTACACCCAGACTGCACCGTAGGCCCGGCTGACGGCCGATAGGCCCACGAGGCCTTCGACCTACACCTGGCCGCCCCCACCAGCGCACATGCACGCCCCAGCCACCTATCTGCCCGTGTGTCTCTATACAGCTACCTCCGGAAAAAGCCCACCCTCTGCTGTTTCACCACAGCTGGAGGCAGGAGTGGGGTCGTGGGCCATGACCGGTTCTCCAGGTCGCCTGACCTCCAAAGCCGAGAACTGTGCTTTTTGGGTGGCGTGGGTACAAGGGTGGCTTTGCTGGGGCTAAGGGGCCGTGCCGGCCCAATGGTGGCTCCCAGTGGCTTTGGGCCAACCGCCGTCGGGCAGGAGGGCCGGCGCGGCCATGGCTGGGCTGCGCCAAGCACTGCGTGGGTGGACACGGTGGGAAATGCCCAAGGGACAGCAGGCCACTGGCCCTTAAGCCTCTGAGTCCCAGACCTTGTGAGCATCAAGTGGGATCTGGGGCAGAGCGTCAAGCACTTACAAGCCTGGATGGTGCCGCCTGAACATAGTTGCGAGGTCGCCCAAGAATCCACCATCCCCTGGAGCCCGAGGCCTGCTGTCGCCTGCCTGGGTGGGCGGCAGGGCCGTGCTGCCGAGGGCTGGTCACCAGGCTGGCGGTAATTCGCCAGCACCAGCTAAGCTGAGGCTCAAGAGGCACCCCGTGGCGCCCGTTGCCTTCTGCAGCCATACCACCCTAAACGCACCCCATCTCGTCTGATCCCTGAAGCTAAGCAGGGTCGGGTCTGTTTAGTACCTGGATGGGAGACCACCTGGGAAAACCGGGTGCTGTAGTATTTTTGGCCTCCCAATCCGCCTTTTCCTTTAGTCGCCGGTGCCCGAGGATTCCTCTTCCCCATCCGGGCACTGCTGCAGGCCTCATCTCCTCAAGCCTCTCCCAACACAGCGTGTGCCGGAGGGGGCGCTTCCCGCCGGTCCTGCTGGACATGCCGCCAGAAGGTGGCCCTGGGAGGCAGCCGCACCCCAGCCGCTCCCGGGGTGGCTGGCTCTGACCCAGACTCTGCCGCAGGCCCGGCTGATGATTGGGAGGCCCGCAAGGCCTTCGACCTGAACCTGGCCGACAGCACCAGCGCCCATCCGCGCTGCCGCCACCTGTCTGCCTGTGTGTCTCTCCACAGCTCCCTCCAGAAAAAGCCCACCCTCCGCCGTTTCGCCACGGCCGTGGGCGGGAGTGGGTTCTTGGGCCGGGACCGGTCCTCTGGCCCAGCCGGTCACCAGGCACAGGGAACCTTCTTCGGCAGTTGGCGTGGGGGCAAGGGTGGCCTTGCTGGGTCTAAGGGGTCGTGCCGACTCAATGGTGTCTCCCAGTGGCTTCGGGCCAACTGCCGTCAGGCAGTAGGGCCGGCCAGGCGGCGGCTGGCCTTTGCCTAGAGCTGTGTGGGCAGACAGAGTGGTGAATGCCCAAGGAACCGCGGGCCACGTGCCCTTAAGCCTCCAAGGCCACGTCCTTGTGAGCGTCAAGAGGGATCTGGGGTGGAGGGCCAAGCGCCTACGGGCCTGGAGGGTCCCGCCTGACCTGAGCTGCGAGGTCACCCACGTGTCCGCCAACCCAGGGTCCCCGAGGCCTCCTGTCGCCTGCCTTGGCAGACGGCAGGGCCGTGCTGGAGATGGTTGGCTGCCGGGCTGGCGGTATGTCGGCAGCACCAGCGAAGCTGAGCCTCAAGAGGTGCCCCGTGGCTCCCGCTGCCTTCTACGGCCATACCACCCTGAACGCGCCCCATCTCGTCTGATCCTGGAAGCTAAGCAGGGTCGGGCCTGGTTAGTACTTGGATGGGAGACCACATTGGAATACCGGGTTCTGTATGCATTTTTGCCTCCCACTATAAATTCTCCTTTAGTCGCCCACGGCCGAGGCCGCCATCACCTCCGCCTGGCACCGCTGCAGGCCTCACCTCCTCAGGCCCCTCCCAACACAGCGTGCTCTGGAGGGGGAGCACCCCGCCGGTCTGGTTGGACATGCGGCCAGAAGGCGGCCCTGGTAGATAACCATAAACCAGCCGCTCCCGGGGTGGCTGGCCTACACCCAGACTGCACCGTAGGCCCGGCTGACGGCCGATAGGCCCACGAGGCCTTCGACCTACACCTGGCCGCCCCCACCAGCGCACATGCACGCCCCAGCCACCTATCCGCCCGTGTGTCTCTATACAGCTACCTCCGGAAAAAGCCCACCCTCTGCAGTTTCGCCTCAGCTGGAGGCAGGAGTGGGGTCGTGGGCCATGACCGGTTCTCCAGGTCGCCTGACCTCCAAAGCCGAGAACTGTGCTTTTTGGGTGGCGTGGGTACAAGGGTGGCTTTGCTGGGGCTAAGGGGCCGTGCCGGCCCAATGGTGGCTCCCAGTGGCTTTGGGCCAACCGCCGTCGGGCAGGAGGGCCGGCGCGGCCATGGCTGGGCTGCGCCAAGCACTGCGTGGGTGGACACGGTGGGAAATGCCCAAGGGACAGCAGGCCACTGGCCCTTAAGCCTCTGAGTCCCAGACCTTGTGAGCGTCAAGTGGGATCTGGGGCAGAGCGTCAAGCACCTACAAGCCTGGATGGTGCCCCCTGCACGGAGTTGCGAGGTCGCACAAGAATCCACCACCCCCTGGACCCCGAGGCCTGCTGTCGCCTGCCTGGGTGGGCTGCAGGGCCGTGCTGCCGAGGGCTGGTCACCAGACTGGCGGTAATTCGCCAGCACCAGCTAAGCTGAGGCTCAAGAGGCACCCCGTGGCGCCCGTTGCCTTCTACAGCCATACCACCCTAAACGCACCCCATCTCGTCTGATCCCTGAAGCTAAGCAGGGTCGGGTCTGTTTAGTACATGGATGGGAGACCACCTGGGAAAACCGGGTGCTGTAGTATTTTTGGCCTCCCAATCCGCCTTTTCCTTTAGTCGCCGGTGCCCGAGGATTCCTCTGCCCCATCCGGGCACTGCTGCAGGCCTCATCTCCTCAAGCCTCTCCCAACACAGCGTGCGCCGGAGGGGGCGCTTCCCGCCGGTCCTGCTGGACATGCCGCCAGAAGGCAGCCCTGGGAGGCAGCCGCACAACAGCCGCTCCCGGGGTGGCTGGCTCTGACCCAGACTCTGCCGCAGGCCCGGCTGATGATCGGGAGGCCCGCAAGGCCTTCGACCTGCACCTGGCCGACAGCACCAGCGCCCATCCGCGCTGCCGCCACCTGTCTGCCTGTGTGTCTCTCCACAGCTCCCTCCGGAAAAAGCCCACCCTCCGCCGTTTCGCCACGGCCGTGGGCGGGAGTGGGTTCTTGGGCCGGGACCGGTCCTCTGGCCCAGCCGGTCACCAGGCACAGGCAACTTTGATCGGCAGTTGGCGTGGGGGCAAGGGTGGCCTTGCTGGGTCTAAGGGGTCGTGCCGACTCAATGGTGTCTCCCAGTGGCTTCGGGCCAACTGCCGTCAGGCAGTAGGGCCGGCCAGGCGGCGGCTGGCCTTTGCCTAGAGCTGTGTGGGCAGACAGAGTGGTGAATGCCCAAGGAACCGCGGGCCACGTGCCCTTAAGCCTCCAAGGCCACGTCCTTGTGAGCGTCAAGAGGGATCTGGGGTGGAGGGCCAAGCGCCTACGGGCCTGGAGGGTCCCGCCTGACCTGAGCTGCGAGGTCACCCACGTGTCCGCCAACCCAGGGTCCCCGAGGCCTCCTGTCGCCTGCCTTGGCAGACGGCAGGGCCGTGCTGGAGATGGTTGGCTGCCGGGCTGGCGGTATGTCGGCAGCACCAGCGAAGCTGAGCCTCAAGAGGTGCCCCGTGGCTCCCGCTGCCTTCTACGGCCATACCACCCTGAACGCGCCCCATCTCGTCTGATCCTGGAAGCTAAGCAGGGTCGGGCCTGGTTAGTACTTGGATGGGAGACCACATTGGAATACCGGGTTCTGTATGCATTTTTGCCTCCCACTATAAATTCTCCTTTAGTCGCCCACGGCCGAGGCCGCCATCAACTCCGCCTGGCACTGCTGCAGGCCTCACCTCCTCAGGCCCCTCCCAACACAGCGTGCTCTGGAGGGGGCGCACCCCGCCGGTCTGGTTGGACATGTGGCCAGAAGGCGGCCCTGGTAGATAACCATAAACCAGCCGCTCCCGGGGTGGCTGGCCTACACCCAGACTGCACCGTAGGCCCGGCTGACGGCCGATAGGCCCACGAGGCCTTCGACCTACACCTGGCCGCCCCCACCAGCGCACATGCACGCCCCAGCCACCTATCCGCCCGTGTGTCTCTATACAGCTACCTCCGGAAAAAGCCCACCCTCTGCAGTTTCGCCTCAGCTGGAGGCAGGAGTGGGGTCGTGGGCCATGACCGGTTCTCCAGGTCGCCTGACCTCCAAAGCCGAGAACTGTGCTTTTTGGGTGGCGTGGGTACAAGTGTGGCTTTGCTGGGGCTAAGGGGCCGTGCCGGCCCAATGGTGGCTCCCAGTGGCTTTGGGCCAACCGCCGTCAGGCAGGAGGGCCGGCGCGGCCATGGCTGGGCTGCGCCAAGCACTGCGTGGGTGGACACGGTGGGAAATGCCCAAGGGACAGCAGGCCACTGGCCCTTAAGCCTCTGAGTCCCAGACCTTGTGAGCGTCAAGTGGGATCTGGGGCAGAGCGTCAAGCACCTACAAGCCTGGATGGTGCCCCCTGCACGGAGTTGCGAGGTCGCCCAAGAATCCACCACCCCCTGGACCCCGAGGCCTGCTGTCGCCTGCCTGGGTGGGCGGCAGGGCCGTGCTGCCGAGGGCTGGTCACCAGACTGGCGGTAATTCGCCAGCACCAGCTAAGCTGAGGCTCAAGAGGCACCCCGTGGCGCCCGTTGCCTTCTGCAGCCATACCACCCTAAACGCACCCCATCTCGTCTGATCCCTGAAGCTAAGCAGGGTCGGGTCTGTTTAGTACCTGGATGGGAGACCACCTGGGAAAACCGGGTGCTGTAGTATTTTTGGCCTCCCAATCCGCCTTTTCCTTTAGTCGCCGGTGCCCGAGGATTCCTCTGCCCCATCCGGGCACTGCTGCAGGCCTCATCTCCTCAAGCCTCTCCCAACACAGCGTGCGCCGGAGGGGGCGCTTCCCGCCGGTCCTGCTGGACATTCCGCCAGAAGGCAGCCCTGGGAGGCAGCCGCACCCCAGCCGCTCCCGGGGTGGCTGGCTCTGACCCAGACTCTGCCGCAGGCCCGGCTGATGATCGGGAGGCCCGCAAGGCCTTCGACCTGCACCTGGCCGACAGCACCAGCGCCCATCCGCGCTGCCGCCACCTGTCTGCCTGTGTGTTTCTCCACAGCTCCCTCCGGAAAAAGCCC
Source organism: Balaenoptera physalus (assembly GCF_965194825.1). Lineage (NCBI taxonomy): Eukaryota > Metazoa > Chordata > Mammalia > Artiodactyla > Balaenopteridae > Balaenoptera > Balaenoptera physalus. Next base: position 8,903 of record NW_028124707.1, read on the forward strand.
ACCCTCCGCCGTTTCGCCACGGCCGTGGGCGGGAGTGGGTTCTTGGGCCGGGACCGGTCCTCTGGCCCAGCCGGTCACCAGGCACAGGAACATTGTTCGGCAGTTGGCGTGGGGGCAAGGGTGGCCTTGCTGGGTCTAAGGGGTCGTGCCGACTCAATGGTGTCTCCCAGTGGCTTTGGGCCAACTGCCGTCAGGCAGTAGGGCCGGCCAGGCGGCGGCTGGCCTTTGCCTAGAGCTGTGTGGGCAGACAGAGTGGTGAATGCCCAAGGAACCGCGGGCCACGTGCCCTTAAGCCTCCAAGGCCACGTCCTTGTGAGCGTCAAGAGGGATCTGGGGTGGAGGGCCAAGCGCCTATGGGCCTGGAGGGTCCCGCCTGACCTGAGCTGCGAGGTCACCCACGTGTCTGCCAACCCAGGGTCCCCGAGGCCTCCTGTCGCCTGCCTTGGCAGACGGCAGGGCCGTGCTGGAGATGGTTGGCTGCCGGGCTGGCGGTATGTCGGCAGCACCAGCGAAGCTGAGCCTCAAGAGGTGCCCCGTGGCTCCCGCTGCCTTCTACGGCCATTCCACCCTGAACGCGCCCCATCTCGTCTGATCCTGGAAGCTAAGCAGGGTCGGGCCTGGTTAGTACTTGGATGGGAGACCACATTGGAATACCGGGTTCTGTATGCATTTTTGCCTCCCACTATAAATTCTCCTTTAGTCGCCTACGGCCGAGGCCGCCATCAACTCCGCCTGGCACCGCTGCAGGCCTCACCTCCTCAGGCCCCTCCCAACACAGCGTGCTCTGGAGGGGGCGCACCCCGCCGGTCTGGTTGGACATGCGGCCAGAAGGCGGCCCTGGTAGATAACCATAAACCAGCCGCTCCCGGGGTGGCTGGCCTACACCCAGACTGCACCGTAGGCCCGGCTGACGGCCGATAGGCCCACGAGGCCTTCGACCTACACCTGGCCGCCCCCACCAGCGCACATGCACGCCCCAGCCACCTATCCGCCCGTGTGTCTCTATACAGCTACCTCCGGAAAAAGCCCACCCTCTGCAGTTTCGCCTCAGCTGGAGGCAGGAGTGGGGTCGTGGGCCATGACCGGTTCTCCAGGTCGCCTGACCTCCAAAGCCGAGAACTGTGCTTTTTGGGTGGCGTGGGTACAAGTGTGGCTTTGCTGGGGCTAAGGGGCCGTGCCGGCCCAATGGTGGCTCCCAGTGGCTTTGGGCCAACCGCCGTCGGGCAGGAGGGCCGGCGCGGCCATGGCTGGGCTGCGCCAAGCACTGCGTGGGTGGACACGGTGGGAAATGCCCAAGGGACAGCAGGCCACTGGCCCTTAAGCCTCTGAGTCCCAGACCTTGTGAGCATCAAGTGGGATCTGGGGCAGAGCGTCAAGCACTTACAAGCCTGGATGGTGCCGCCTGAACATAGTTGCGAGGTCGCCCAAGAATCCACCATCCCCTGGAGCCCGAGGCCTGCTGTCGCCTGCCTGGGTGGGCGGCAGGGCCGTGCTGCCGAGGGCTGGTCACCAGGCTGGCGGTAATTCGCCAGCACCAGCTAAGCTGAGGCTCAAGAGGCACCCCGTGGCGCCCGTTGCCTTCTGCAGCCATACCACCCTAAACGCACCCCATCTCGTCTGATCCCTGAAGCTAAGCAGGGTCGGGTCTGTTTAGTACCTGGATGGGAGACCACCTGGGAAAACCGGGTGCTGTAGTATTTTTGGCCTCCCAATCCGCCTTTTCCTTTAGTCGCCGGTGCCCGAGGATTCCTCTGCCCCATCCGGGCACTGCTGCAGGCCTCATCTCCTCAAGCCTCTCCCAACACAGCGTGCGCCGGAGGGGGCGCTTCCCGCCGGTCCTGCTGGACATGCCGCCAGAAGGCGGCCCTGGGAGGCAGCCGCACCCCAGCCGCTCCCGGGGTGGCTGGCTCTGACCCAGACTCTGCCGCAGGCCCGGCTGATGATCGGGAGGCCCGCAAGGCCTTCGACCTGCACCTGGCCGACAGCACCAGCGCCCATCCGCGCTGCCGCCACCTGTCTGCCTGTGTGTTTCTCCACAGCTCCCTCCGGAAAAAGCCCACCCTCCGCCGTTTCGCCACGGCCGTGGGCGGGAGTGGGTTCTTGGGCCGGGACCGGTCCTCTGGCCCAGCCGGTCACCAGGCACAGGAACATTGTTCGGCAGTTGGCGTGGGGGCAAGGGTGGCCTTGCTGGGTCTAAGGGGTCGTGCCGACTCAATGGTGTCTCCCAGTGGCTTTGGGCCAACTGCCGTCAGGCAGTAGGGCCGGCCAGGCGGCGGCTGGCCTTTGCCTAGAGCTGTGTGGGCAGACAGAGTGGTGAATGCCCAAGGAACCGCGGGCCACGTGCCCTTAAGCCTCCAAGGCCACGTCCTTGTGAGCGTCAAGAGGGATCTGGGGTGGAGGGCCAAGCGCCTACGGGCCTGAAGGGTCCCGCCTGACCTGAGCTGCGAGGTCACCCACGTGTCCGCCAACCCAGGGTCCCCGAGGCCTCCTGTCGCCTGCCTTGGCAGACGGCAGGGCCGTGCTGGAGATGGTTGGCTGCCGGGCTGGCGGTATGTCGGCAGCACCAGCGAAGCTGAGCCTCAAGAGGTGCCCCGTGGCTCCCACTGCCTTCTACGGCCATACCACCCTGAACGCGCCCCATCTCGTCTGATCCTGGAAGCTAAGCAGGGTCGGGCCTGGTTAGTACTTGGATGGGAGACCACATTGGAATACCGGGTTCTGTATGCATTTTTGCCTCCCACTATAAATTCTCCGTTAGTCGCCTACGGCCGAGGCCGCCATCACCTCCGCCTGGCACCGCTGCAGGCCTCACCTCCTCAGGCCCCTCCCAACACAGCGTGATCTGGAGGGGGCGCACCCCGCCGGACTGGTTGGACATGCGGCCAGAAGGCGGCCCTGGTAGATAACCATAAACCAGCCGCTCCCGGGGTGGCTGGCCTACACCCAGACTGCACCGTAGGCCCGGCTGACGGCCGATAGGCCCACGAGGCCTTCGACCTACACCTGGCCGCCCCCACCAGCGCACATGCACGCCCCAGCCACCTATCTGCCCGTGTGTCTCTCTACAGCTACCTCCGGAAAAAGCCCACCCTCTGCTGTTTCGCCACAGCTGGAGGCAGGAGTGGGGTCGTGGGCCATGACCGGTTCTCCAGGTCGCCTGACCTCCAAAGCCGAGAACTGTGCTTTTTGGGTGGCGTGGGTACAAGGGTGGCTTTGCTGGGGCTAAGGGGCCGTGCCGGCCCAATGGTGGCTCCCAGTGGCTTTGGGCCAACCGCCGTCGGGCAGGAGGGCCGGCGCGGCCATGGCTGGGCTGCGCCAAGCACTGCGTGGGTGGACACGGTGGGAAATGCCCAAGGGACAGCAGGCCACTGGCCCTTAAGCCTCTGAGTCCCAGACCTTGTGAGCGTCAAGTGGGATCTGGGGCAGAGCGTCAAACACCTACAAGCCTGGATGTTGCCGCCTGAACGGAGTTGCGAGGTCGCCCAAGAATCCACCACCCCCTGGACCCCGAGGCCTGCTGTCGCCTGCCTGGGTGGGCGGCAGGGCCGTGCTGCCGAGGGCTGGTCACCAGACTGGCGGTAATTCGCCAGCACCAGCTAAGCTAAGGCTCAAGAGGCACCCCGTGGCGCCCGTTGCCTTCTGCAGCCATACCACCCTAAACGCACCCCATCTCGTCTGATCCCTTTAGCTAAGGAGGGTCGGGTCTGTTTAGTACCTGGATGGGAGACCACCTGGGAAAACCGGGTGCTGTAGTATTTTTGGCCTCCCAATCCGCCTTTTCCTTTAGTCGCCGGTGCCCGAGGATTCCTCTGCCCCATCCGGGCACTGCTGCAGGCCTCATCTCCTCAAGCCTCTCCCAACACAGCGTGCGCCGGAGGGGGCGCTTCCCGCCGGTCCTGCTGGACATGCCGCCAGAAGGCGGCCCTGGGAGGCAGCCGCACCCCAGCGGCTCCCGGGGTGGCTGGCTCTGACCCAGACTCTGCCGCAGGCCCGGCTGATGATCGGGAGGCCCGCAAGTCCTTCGACCTGAACCTGGCCGACAGCACCAGCGCCCATCCGCGCTGCCGCCACCTGTCTGCCTGTGTGTCTCTCCACAGCTCCCTCCGGAAAAAGCCCACACTCCGCCGTTTCGCCACGGCCGTGGGCGGGAGTGGGTTCTTGGGCCGGGACCGGTCCTCTGGCCCATCCGGTCACCAGGCACAGGCAACTTTGTTCGGCAGTTGGCGTGGGGGCAAGGGTGGCCTTGCTGGGTCTAAGGGGTCGTGCCGACTCAGTGCTGTCTCACAGTGGCTTCGGGCCAACTGCCGTCAGGCAGTAGGGCCGGCCAGGCGGCGGCTGGCCTTTGCCTAGAGCTGTGTGGGCAGACAGAGTGGTGAATGCCCAAGGAACCGCGGGCCACGTGCCCTTAAGCCTCCAAGGCCACGTCCTTGTGAGCGTCAAGAGGGATCTGGGGTGGAGGGCCAAGCGCCTACGGGCCTGGAGGGTCCCGCCTGACCTGAGCTGCGAGGTCACCCACGTGTCTGCCAACCCAGGGTCCCCGAGGCCTCCTGTCGCCTGCCTTGGCAGACGGCAGGGCCGTGCTGGAGATGGTTGGCTGCCGGGCTGGCGGTATGTCGGCAGCACCAGCGAAGCTGAGCCTCAAGAGGTGCCCCGTGGCTCCCGCTGCCTTCTACGGCCATACCACCCTGAACGCGCCCCATCTCGTCTGATCCTGGAAGCTAAGCAGGGTCGGGCCTGGTTAGTACTTGGATGGGAGACCACATTGGAATGCCGGGTTCTGTATGCATTTTTGCCTCCCACTATAAATTCTCCTTTAGTCGCCCACGGCCGAGGCCTCCATCACCTCCGCCTGGCACCGCTGCAGGCCTCACCTCCTCAGGCCCCTCCCAACACAGCGTGCTCTGGAGGGGCCGCACCCCGCCGGTCTGGTTGGACATGCGGCCAGAAGGCGGCCCTGGTAGATAACCATAAACCAGCCGCTCCCGGGGTGGCTGGCCTACACCCAGACTGCACCGTAGGCCCGGCTGACGGCCGATAGGCCCACGAGGCCTTCGACCTACACCTGGCCGCCCCCACCAGCGCACATGCACGCCCCAGCCACCTATCTGCCCGTGTGTCTCTCTACAGCTACCTCCGGAAAAAGCCCACCCTCTGCTGTTTCGCCACAGCTGGAGGCAGGAGTGGGGTCGTGGGCCATGACCGGTTCTCCAGGTCGCCTGACCTCCAAAGCCGAGAACTGTGCTTTTTGGGTGGCGTGGGTACAAGGGTGGCTTTGCTGGGGCTAAGGGGCCGTGCCGGCCCAATGGTGGCTCCCAGAGGCTTTGGGTCAACCGCCGTCGGGCAGGAAGGCCAGCGCGGCCATGGCTGGGCTGCGCCAAGCACTGCGTGGGTGGACACGGTGGGAAATGCCCAAGGGACAGCAGGCCACTGGCCCTTAAGCCTCTGAGTCCCAGACCTTGTGAGCGTCAAGTGGGATCTGGGGCAGAGCTTCAAGCACCTACAAGCCTGGATGGTGCCGCCTGAACGGAGTTGCGAGGTCGCCCAAGAATCCACCACCCCCTGGACCCCGAAGACTGCTGTCGCCTGCCTGGGTGGGCGGCAGGGCCGTGCTGCCGAGGGCTGGTCACCAGACTGGCGGTAATTCGCCAGCACCAGCTAAGCTGAGGCTCAAGAAGCACCCCGTGGCGCCCGTTGCCTTCTGCAGCCATATCTCCCTAAACGCACCCCATCTCGTCTGATCCCTGAAGCTAAGCAGGGTCGGGTCTGTTTAGTACATGGATGGGAGACCACCTGGGAAAACCGGGTGCTGTAGTATTTTTGGCCTCCCAATCCGCCTTTTCCTTTAGTCGCCGGTGCCCGAGGATTACTCTGTCCCATCCGGGCACTGCTGCAGGCCTCATCTCCTCAAGCCTCTCCCAACACAGCGTGCGCCGGAGGGGGCGCTTCACGCCGGTCCTGCTGGACATGCTGCCAGAAGGCGGCCCTGGGAGGCAGCCGCACCCCAGCCGCTCCCGGGGTGGCTGGCTCTGACCCAGACTCTGCCGCAGGCCCGGCTGATGATCGGGAGGCCCGCAAGGCCTTCGACCTGCACCTGGCCGACAGCACCAGCGCCCATCCGCGCTGCCGCCACCTGTCTGCCTGTGTGTCTCTCCACAGCTCCCTCCGGAAAAAGCCCACCCTCCGCCGTTTCGCCACGGCCGTGGGCGGGAGTGGGTTCTTGGGCCGGGACCGGTCCTCTGGCCCAGCCGGTCACCAGGCACAGGCAACTTTGTTCGACAGTTGCGTGGGGGCAAGGGTGGCCTTGCTGGGTCTAAGGGGTCGTGCCGACTCAATGGTGTCTCCCAGTGGCTTCGGGCCAACTGCCGTCAGGCAGTAGGGCCGGCCAGGCGGCGGCTGGCCTTTGCCTAGAGCTGTGTGGGCAGACAGAGTGGTGAATGCCCAAGGAACCGCGGGCCACGTGCCCTTAAGCCTCCAAGGCCACGTCCTTGTGAGCGTCAAGAGGGATCTGGGGTGGAGGGCCAAGCGCCTACGGGCCTGGAGGGTCCCGCCTGACCTGAGCTGCGAGGTCACCCACGTGTCCGCCAACCCAGGGTCCCCGAGGCCTCCTGTCGCCTGCCTTGGCAGACGGCAGGGCCGTGCTGGAGATGGTTGGCTGCCGGGCTGGCGGTATGTCGGCAGCACCAGCGAAGCTGAGCCTCAAGAGGTGCCCCGTGGCTCCCGCTGCCTTCTACGGCCATACCACCCTGAACGCGGCCCATCTCGTCTGATCCTGGAAGCTAAGCAGGGTCGGGCCTGGTTAGTACTTGGATGGGAGACCACATTGGAATGCCGGGTTCTGTATGCATTTTTGCCTCCCACTATAAATTCTCCTTTAGTCGCCCACGGCCGAGGCCGCCATCACCTCCGCCTGGCACCGCTGCAGGACTCACCTCCTCAGGACCCTCCCAACGCAGCGTGCTCTGGAGGGGGCGCACCCCGCCGGTCTGGTTGGACATGCGGCCAGAAGGCGGCCCTGGTAGATAACCATAAACCAGCCGCTCCCGGGGTGGCTGGCCTACACCCAGACTGCACCGTAGGCCCGGCTGACGGCCGATAGGCCCACGAGGCCTTCGACCTACACCTGGCCGCCCCCACCAGCGCACATGCACGCCCCAGCCACCTATCTGCCCGTGTGTCTCTCTACAGCTACCTCCGGAAAAAGCCCACCCTCTGCTGTTTCACCACAGCTGGAGGCAGGAGTGGGGTCGTGGGCCATGACCGGTTCTCCAGGTCGCCTGACCTCCAAAGCCGAGAACTGTGCTTTTTGGGTGGCGTGGGTACAAGGGTGGCTTTGCTGGGGCTAAGGGGCCGTGCCGGCCCAATGGTGGCTCCCAGAGGCTTTGGGCCAACCGCCGTCAGGCAGGAAGGCCAGCGCGGCCATGGCTGGGCTGCGCCAAGCACTGCGTGGGTGGACACGGTGGGAAATGCCCAAGGGACAGCAGGCCACTGGCCCTTAAGCCTCTGAGTCCCAGACCTTGTGAGCGTCAAGTGGGATCTGGGGCAGAGCGTCAAGCACCTACAAGCCTGGATGGTGCCGCCTGAACGGAGTTGCGAGGTCGCCCAAGAATCCACCACCCCTGGACCCCGAAGACTGCTGTCGCCTGCCTGGGTGGGCGGCAGGGCCGTGCTGCCGAGGGCTGGTCACCAGACTGGCGGTAATTCGCCAGCACCAGCTAAGCTGAGGCTCAAGAAGCACCCCGTGGCGCCCGTTGCCTTCTGCAGCCATACCACCCTAAACGCACCCCATCTCGTCTGATCCCTGAAGCTAAGCAGGGTCGGGTCTGTTTAGTACATGGATGGGAGACCACCTGGGAAAACCGGGTGCTGTAGTATTTTTGGCCTCCCAATCCGCCTTTTCCTTTAGTCGCCGGTGCCCGAGGATTACTCTGTCCCATCCGGGCACTGCTGCAGGCCTCATCTCCTCAAGCCTCTCCCAACACAGCGTGCGCCGGAGGGGGCGCTTCCCGCCGGTCCTGCTGGACATGCCGCCAGAAGGCGGCCCTGGGAGGCAGCCGCACCCCAGCCGCTCCCGGGGTGGCTGGCTCTGACCCAGACTCTGCCGCAGGCCCGGCTGATGATCGGGAGGCCCGCAAGGCCTTCGACCTGCACCTGGCCGACAGCACCAGCGCCCATCCGCGCTGCCGCCACCTGTCTGCCTGTGTGTCTCTCCACAGCTCCCTCCGGAAAAAGCCCACCCTCCGCCGTTTCGCCACGGTCGTGGGCGGGAGTGGGTTCTTGGGCCGGGACCGGTCCTCTGGCCCAGCCGGTCACCAGGCACAGGCAACTTTGTTCGACAGTTGCGTGGGGGCAAGGGTGGCCTTGCTGGGTCTAAGGGGTCGTGCCGACTCAATGGTGTCTCCCAGTGGCTTCGGGCCAACTGCCGTCAGGCAGTAGGGCCGGCCAGGCGGCGGCTGGCCTTTGCCTAGAGCTGTGTGGGCAGACAGAGTGGTGAATGCCCAAGGAACCGCGGGCCACGTGCCCTTAAGCCTCCAAGGCCACGTCCTTGTGAGCGTCAAGAGGGATCTGGGGTGGAGGGCCAAGCGCCTACGGGCCTGGAGGGTCCCGCCTCACCTGAGCTGCGAGGTCACCCACGTGTCCGCCAACCCAGGGTCCCCGAGGCCTCCTGTCGCCTGCCTTGGCAGACGGCAGGGCCGTGCTGGAGATGGTTGGCTGCCGGGCTGGCGGTATGTCGGCAGCACCAGCGAAGCTGAGCCTCAAGAGGTGCCCCGTGGCTCCCGCTGCCTTCTACGGCCATACCATCCTGAACGCGCCCCATCTCGTCTGATCCTGGAAGCTAAGCAGGGTCGGGCCTGGTTAGTACTTGGATGGGAGACCACATTGGAATGCCGGGTTCTGTATGCATTTTTGCCTCCCACTATAAATTCTCCTTTAGTCGCCCACGGCCGAGGCCGCCATCACCTCCGCCTGGCACCGCTGCAGGCCTCACCTCCTCAGGCCCCTCCCAACACAGCGTGCTCTGGAGGGGGCGCACCCCGCCGGTCTGGTTGGACATGCGGCCAGAAGGCGGCCCTGGTAGATAACCATAAACCAGCCGCTCCCGGGGTGGCTGGCCTACACCCAGACTGCACCGTAGGCCCGGCTGACGGCCGATAGGCCCACGAGGCCTTCGACCTACACCTGGCCACCCCCACCAGCGCACATGCACGCCCCAGCCACCTATCTGCCCGTGTGTCTCTATACAGCTACCTCCGGAAAAAGCCCACCCTCTGCTGTTTCGCCACAGCTGGAGGCAGGAGTGGGGTCGTGGGCCATGACCGGTTCTCCAGGTCGCCTGACCTCCAAAGCCGAGAACTGTGCTTTTTGGGTGGCGTGGGTACAAGGGTGGCTTTGCTGGGGCTAAGGGGCCGTGCCGGCCCAATGGTGGCTCCCAGTGGCTTTGGGCCAACCGCCGTCGGGCAGGAGGGCCAGCGCGGCCATGGCTGGGCTGCGCCAAGCACTGCGTGGGTGGACACGGTGGGAAATGCCCAAGGGACAGCAGGCCACTGGCCCTTAAGCCTCTGAGTCCCAGACCTTGTGAGTGTCAAGTGGGATCTGGGGCAGAGCGTCAAGCACCTACAAGCCTGGATGGTGCCGCCTGAACGGAGTTGCGAGGTCGCCCAAGAATCCACCACACCCTGGACCCCGAAGACTGCTGTCGCCTGCCTGGGTGGGCGGCAGGGCCGTGCTGCCGAGGGCTGGTCACCAGACTGGCGGTAATTCGCCAGCACCAGCTAAGCTGAGGCTCAAGAGGCACCCCGTGGCGCCCGTTGCCTTCTACAGCCATACCACCCTAAACGCACCCCATCTCGTCTGATCCCTGAAGCTAAGCAGGGTCGGGTCTGTTTAGTACCTGGATGGGAGACCACCTGGGAAAACCGGGTGCTGTAGTATTTTTGGCCTCCCAATCCGCCTTTTCCTTTAGTCGCCGGTGCCCGAGGATTCCTCTGCCCCATCCGGGCACTGCTGCAGGCCTCATCTCCTCAAGCCTCTCCCAACACAGCGTGCGCCGGAGGGGGCGCTTCCCGCCGGTCCTGCTGGACATGCCGCCAGAAGGCGGCCCTGGGAGGCAGCCGCACCCCAGCCGCTCCCGGGGTGGCTGGCTCTGACCCAGACTCTGCCGCAGGCCCGGCTGATGATCGGGAGGCCCGCAAGGCCTTCGACCTGCACCTGGCCGACAGCACCAGCGCCCATCCGCGCTGCCGCCACCTGTCTGCCTGTGTGTCTCTCCACAGCTCCCTCCGGAAAAAGCCCACCCTCCGCCGTTTCGCCACGGCCGTGGGCGGGAGTGGGTCCTTGGGCCGGGACCGGTCCTCTGGCCCAGCCGGTCACCAGGCACAGGGAACTTTCTTCGGCAGTTGGCGTGGGGGCAAGGGTGGCCTTGCTGGGTCTAAGGGGTCGTGCCGACTCAATGGTGTCTCCCAGTGGCTTCGGGCCAACTGCCGTCAGGCAGTAGGGCCGGCCAGGTGGCGGCTGGCCTTTGCCTAGAGCTGTGTGGGCAGACAGAGTGGTGAATGCCCAAGGAACCGCGGGCCACGTGCCCTTAAGCCTCCAAGGCCACGTCCTTGTGAGCGTCAAGAGGGATCTGGGGTGGAGGGCCAAGCGCCTACGGGCCTGGAGGGTCCCGCCTGACCTGAGCTGCGAGGTCACCCACGTGTCCGCCAACCCAGGGTCCCCGAGGTCTCCTGTCGCCTGCCTTGGCAGACGGCAGGGCCGTGCTGGAGATGGTTGGCTGCCGGGCTGGCGGTATGTCGGCAGCACCAGCGAAGCTGAGCCTCAAGAGGTGCCCCGTGGCTCCCGCTGCCTTCTACGGCCATACCACCCTGAACGCGCCCCATCTCGTCTGATCCTGGAAGCTAAGCAGGGTCGGGCCTGGTTAGTACTTGGATGGGAGACCACATTGGAATACCGGGTTCTGTATGCATTTTTGCCTCCCACTATAAATTCTCCTTTAGTCGCCCACGGCCGAGGCCACCATCACCTCCGCCTGGCACTGCTGCAGGCCTCACCTCCTCAAGCCCCTCCCAACACAGCGTGCTCTGGAGGGGGCGCACCCCGCCGGTCTGGTTGGACATGCGGCCAGAAGGCGGCCCTGGTAGATAACCATAAACCAGCCGCTCCTGGGGTGGCTGGCCTACACCCAGACTGCACCGTAGGCCCGGCTGACGGCCGATAGGCCCACGAGGCCTTCGACCTACACCTGGCCGCCCCCACCAGCGCACATGCACGCCCCAGCCACCTATCTGCCCGTGTGTCTCTATACAGCTACCTCCGGAAAAAGCCCACCCTCTGCTGTTTCGCCACAGCTGGAGGCAGGAGTGGGGTCGTGGGCCATGACCGGTTGTGCAGGTCGCCTGACCTCCAAAACCGAGAACTGCTTTTTGGGTGGCGTGGGTACAAGGGTGGCTTTGCTGGGGCTAAGGGGCCGTGCCGGCCCAATGGTGGCTCCCAGTGGCTTTGGGCCAACCGCCGTCGGGCAGGAGGGCCGGCGCGGCCATGGCTGGGCTGCGCCAAGCACTGCGTGGGTGGACACGGTGGGAAATGCCCAAGGGACAGCAGGCCACTGGCCCTTAAGCCTCTGAGTCCCAGACCTTGTGAGTGTCAAGTGGGATCTGGGGCAGAGCGTCAAACACCTACAAGCCTGGATGTTGCCGCCTGAACGGAGTTGCGAGGTCGCCCAAGAATCCACCACCCCCTGGAGCCCGAGGCCTGCTGTCGCTTGCCTGGGTGGGCGGCAGGGCCGTGCTGCCGAGGGCTGGTCACCAGACTGGCGGTAATTCGCCAGCACCAGCTAAGCTGAGGCTCAAGAGGCACCCCGTGGCGCCCGTTGCCTTCTGCAGCCATACCACCCTAAACGCACCCCATCTCGTCTGATCCCTGAAGCTAAGCAGGGTCGGGTCTGTTTAGTACCTGGATGGGAGACCACCTGGGAAAACCGGGTGCTGTAGTATTTTTGGCCTCCCAATCCGCCTTTTCCTTTAGTCGCCGGTGCCCGAGGATTCCTCTTCCCCATCCGGGCACTGCTGCAGGCCTCATCTCCTCAAGCCTCTCCCAACACAGCGTGTGCCGGAGGGGGCGCTTCCCGCCGGTCCTGCTGGACATGCCGCCAGAAGGCGGCCCTGGGAGGCAGCCGCACCCCAGCCGCTCCCGGGGTGGCTGGCTCTGACCCAGACTCTGCCGCAGGCCCGGCTGATGATCGGGAGGCCCGCAAGGCCTTCGACCTGAACCTGGCCGACAGCACCAGCGCCCATCCGCGCTGCCGCCACCTGTCTGCCTGTGTGTCTCTCCACAGCTCCCTCCGGAAAAAGCCCACCCTCCGCCGTTTCGCCACGGCCGTGGGCGGGAGTGGGTCCTTGGGCCGGGACCGGTCCTCTGGCCCAGCCGGTCACCAGGCACAGGGAACTTTCTTCGGCAGTTGGCGTGGGGGCAAGGGTGGCCTTGCTGGGTCTAAGGGGTCGTGCCGACTCAATGGTGTCTCCCAGTGGCTTCGGGCCAACTGCCGTCAGGCAGTAGGGCCGGCCAGGTGGCGGCTGGCCTTTGCCTAGAGCTGTGTGGGCAGACAGAGTGGTGAATGCCCAAGGAACCGCGGGCCACGTGCCCTTAAGCCTCCAAGGCCACGTCCTTGTGAGCGTCAAGAGGGATCTGGGGTGGAGGGCCAAGCGCCTACGGGCCTGGAGGGTCCCGCCTGACCTGAGCTGCGAGGTCACCCACGTGTCCGCCAACCCAGGGTCCCCGAGGTCTCCTGTCGCCTGCCTTGGCAGACGGCAGGGCCGTGCTGGAGATGGTTGGCTGCCGGGCTGGCGGTATGTCGGCAGCACCAGCGAAGCTGAGCCTCAAGAGGTGCCCCGTGGCTCCCGCTGCCTTCTACGGCCATACCACCCTGAACGCGCCCCATCTCGTCTGATCCTGGAAGCTAAGCAGGGTCGGGCCTGGTTAGTACTTGGATGGGAGACCACATTGGAATACCGGGTTCTGTATGCATTTTTGCCTCCCACTATAAATTCTCCTTTAGTCGCCCACGGCCGAGGCAACCATCACCTCCGCCTGGCACTGCTGCAGGCCTCACCTCCTCAAGCCCCTCCCAACACAGCGTGCTCTGGAGGGGGCGCACCCCGCCGGTCTGGTTGGACATGCGGCCAGAAGGCGGCCCTGGTAGATAACCATAAACCAGCCGCTCCTGGGGTGGCTGGCCTACACCCAGACTGCACCGTAGGCCCGGCTGACGGCCGATAGGCCCACGAGGCCTTCGACCTACACCTGGCCGCCCCCACCAGCGCACGTGCACGCCCCAGCCACCTATCTGCCCGTGTGTCTCTATACAGCTACCTCCGGAAAAAGCCCACCCTCTGCTGTTTCGCCACAGCTGGAGGCAGGAGTGGGGTCGTGGGCCATGACCGGTTGTGCAGGTCGCCTGACCTCCAAAACCGAGAACTGCTTTTTGGGTGGCGTGGGTACAAGGGTGGCTTTGCTGGGGCTAAGGGGCCGTGCCAGCCCAATGGTGGCTCCCAGTGGCTTTGGGCCAACCGCCGTCGGGCAGGAGGGCCGGCGCGGCCATGGCTGGGCTGCGCCAAGCACTGCGTGGGTGGACACGGTGGGAAATGCCCAAGGGACAGCAGGCCACTGGCCCTTAAGCCTCTGAGTCCCAGACCTTGTGAGTGTCAAGTGGGATCTGGGGCAGAGCGTCAAACACCTACAAGCCTGGATGTTGCCGCCTGAACGGAGTTGCGAGGTCGCCCAAGAATCCACCACCCCCTGGAGCCCGAGGCCTGCTGTCGCCTGCCTGGGTGGGCGGCAGGGCCGTGCTGCCGAGGGCTGGTCACCAGACTGGCGGTAATTCGCCAGCACCAGCTAAGCTGAGGCTCAAGAGGCACCCCGTGGCGCCTGTTGCCTTCTGCAGCCATACCACCCTAAACGCACCCCATCTCGTCTGATCCCTGAAGCTAAGCAGGGTCGGGTCTGTTTAGTACCTGGATGGGAGACCACCTGGGAAAACCGGGTGCTGTAGTATTTTTGGCCTCCCAATCCGCCTTTTCCTTTAGTCGCCGGTGCCCGAGGATTCCTCTTCCCCATCCGGGCACTGCTGCAGGCCTCATCTCCTCAAGCCTCTCCCAACACAGCGTGTGCCGGAGGGGGCGCTTCCCGCCGGTCCTGCTGGACATGCCGCCAGAAGGCGGCCCTGGGAGGCAGCCGCACCCCAGCCGCTCCCGGGGTGGCTGGCTCTGACCCAGACTCTGCCGCAGGCCCGGCTGATGATCGGGAGGCCCGCAAGGCCTTCGACCTGAACCTGGCCGACAGCACCAGCGCCCATCCGCGCTGCCGCCACCTGTCTGCCTGTGTGTCTCTCCACAGCTCCCTCCAAAAAAAGCCCACCCTCCGCCGTTTCGCCACGGCCGTGGGCGGGAGTGGGTCCTTGGGCCGGGACCGGTCCTCTGGCCCAGCCGGTCACCAGGCACAGGGAACTTTCTTCGGCAGTTGGCGTGGGGGCAAGGGTGGCCTTGCTGGGTCTAAGGGGTCGTGCCGACTCAATGGTGTCTCCCAGTGTCTTCGGGCCAACTGCCGTCAGGCAGTAGGGCCGGCCAGGCGGCGGCTGGCCTTTGCCTAGAGCTGTGTGGGCAGACAGAGTGGTGAATGCCCAAGGAACCGCGGGCCACGTGCCCTTAAGCCTCCAAGGCCACGTCCTTGTGAGCGTCAAGAGGGATCTGGGGTGGAGGGCCAAGCGCCTACGGGCCTGGAGGGTCCCGCCTGACCTGAGCTGCGAGGTCACCCACGTGTCCGCCAACCCAGGGTCCCCGAGGCCTCCTGTCGCCTGCCTTGGCAGACGGCAGGGCCGTGCTGGAGATGGTTGGCTGCCGGGCTGGCGGTATGTCGGCAGCACCAGCGAAGCTGAGCCTCAAGAGGTGCCCCGTGGCTCCCGCTGCCTTCTACGGCCATACCACCCTGAACGCGCCCCATCTCGTCTGATCCTGGAAGCTAAGCAGGGTCGGGCCTGGTTAGTACTTGGATGGGAGACCACATTGGAATACCGGGTTCTGTATGCATTTTTGCCTCCCACTATAAATTCTCCTTTAGTCGCCTACGGCCGAGGCCGCCATCACCTCCGCCTGGCACCGCTGCAGGCCTCACCTCCTCAGGCCCCTCCCAACACAGCGTGCTCTGGAGGGGGCGCACCCCGCCGGTCTGGTTGGACATGCGGCCAGAAGGCGGCCCTGGTAGATAACCATAAACCAGCCGCTCCCGGGGTGGCTGGCCTACACCCAGACTGCACCGTAGGCCCGGCTGACGGCCGATAGGCCCACGAGGCCTTCGACCTACACCTGGCCGCCCCCACCAGCGCACATGCACGCCCCAGCCACCTATCCGCCCGTGTGTCTCTATACAGCTACCTCCGGAAAAAGCCCACCCTCTGCAGTTTCGCCTCAGCTGGAGGCAGGAGTGGGGTCGTGGGCCATGACCGGTTCTCCAGGTCGCCTGACCTCCAAAGCCGAGAACTGTGCTTTTTGGGTGGCGTGGGTACAAGTGTGGCTTTGCTGGGGCTAAGGGGCCGTGCCGGCCCAATGGTGGCTCCCAGTGGCTTTGGGCCAACCGCCGTCGGGCAGGAGGGCCGGCGCGGCCATGGCTGGGCTGCGCCAAGCACTGCGTGGGTGGACACGGTGGGAAATGCCCAAGGGACAGCAGGCCACTGGCCCTTAAGCCTCTGAGTCCCAGACCTTGTGAGCGTCAAGTGGGATCTGGGGCAGAGCGTCAAGCACCTACAAGCCTGGATGGTGCCCCCTGCACGGAGTTGCGAGGTCGCCCAAGAATCCACCACCCCCTGGACCCCGAGGCCTGCTGTCGCCTGCCTGGGTGGGCTGCAGGGCCGTGCTGCCGAGGGCTGGTCACCAGACTGGCGGTAATTCGCCAGCACCAGCTAAGCTGAGGCTCAAGAGGCACCCCGTGGCGCCCGTTGCCTTCTACAGCCATACCACCCTAAACGCACCCCATCTCGTCTGATCCCTGAAGCTAAGCAGGGTCGGGTCTGTTTAGTACCTGGATGGGAGACCACCTGGGAAAACCGGGTGCTGTAGTATTTTTGGCCTCCCAATCCGCCTTTTCCTTTAGTCGCCGGTGCCCGAGGATTCCTCTGCCCCATCCGGGCACTGCTGCAGGCCTCATCTCCTCAAGCCTCTCCCAACACAGCGTGCGCCGGAGGGGGCGCTTCCCGCCGGTCCTGCTGGACATGCCGCCAGAAGGCAGCCCTGGGAGGCAGCCGCACCCCAGCCGCTCCCGGGGTGGCTGGCTCTGACCCAGACTCTGCCGCAGGCCCGGCTGATGATCGGGAGGCCCGCAAGGCCTTCGACCTGCACCTGGCCGACAGCACCAGCGCCCATCCGCGCTGCCGCCACCTGTCTGCCTGTGTGTCTCTCCACAGCTCCCTCCGGAAAAAGCCCACCCTCCGCCGTTTCGCCACGGCCGTGGGCGGGAGTGGGTTCTTGGGCCGGGACCGGTCCTCTGGCCCAGCCGGTCACCAGGCACAGGCAACTTTGATCGGCAGTTGGCGTGGGGGCAAGGGTGGCCTTGCTGGGTCTAAGGGGTCGTGCCGACTCAATGGTGTCTCCCAGTGGCTTCGGGCCAACTGCCGTCAGGCAGTAGGGCCGGCCAGGCGGCGGCTGGCCTTTGCCTAGAGCTGTGTGGGCAGACAGAGTGGTGAATGCCCAAGGAACCGCGGGCCACGTGCCCTTAAGCCTCCAAGGCCACATCCTTGTGAGCGTCAAGAGGGATCTGGGGTGGAGGGCCAAGCGCCTACGGGCCTGGAGGGTCCCGCCTGACCTGAGCTGCGAGGTCACCCACGTGTCCGCCAACCCAGGGTCCCCGAGGCCTCCTGTCGCCTGCCTTGGCAGACGGCAGGGCCGTGCTGGAGATGGTTGGCTGCCGGGCTGGCGGTATGTCGGCAGCACCAGCGAAGCTGAGCCTCAAGAGGTGCCCCGTGGCTCCCGCTGCCTTCTACGGCCATACCACCCTGAACGCGCCCCATCTCGTCTGATCCTGGAAGCTAAGCAGGGTCGGGCCTGGTTAGTACTTGGATGGGAGACCACATTGAAATACCGGGTTCTGTATGCATTTTTGCCTCCCACTATAAATTCTCCTTTAGTCGCCCACGGCCGAGGCCGCCATCAACTCCGCCTGGCACTGCTGCAGGCCTCACCTCCTCAGGCCCCTCCCAACACAGCGTGCTCTGGAGGGGGCGCACCCCGCCGGTCTGGTTGGACATGCGGCCAGAAGGCGGCCCTGGTAGATAACCATAAACCAGCCGCTCCCGGGGTGGCTGGCCTACACCCAGACTGCACCGTAGGCCCGGCTGACGGCCGATAGGCCCACGAGGCCTTCGACCTACACCTGGCCGCCCCCACCAGCGCACATGCACGCCCCAGCCACCTATCTGCCCGTGTGTCTCTATACAGCTACCTCCGGAAAAAGCCCACCCTCTGCAGTTTCGCCTCAGCTGGAGGCAGGAGTGGGGTCGTGGGCCATGACCGGTTCTCCAGGTCGCCTGACCTCCAAAGCCGAGAACTGTGCTTTTTGGGTGGCGTGGGTACAAGTGTGGCTTTGCTGGGGCTAAGGGGCCGTGCCGGCCCAATGGTGGCTCCCAGTGGCTTTGGGCCAACCGCCGTCAGGCAGGAGGGCCGGCGCGGCCATGGCTGGGCTGCGCCAAGCACTGCGTGGGTGGACACGGTGGGAAATGCCCAAGGGACAGCAGGCCACTGGCCCTTAAGCCTCTGAGTCCCAGACCTTGTGAGCGTCAAGTGGGATCTGGGGCAGAGCGTCAAGCACCTACAAGCCTGGATGGTGCCCCCTGCATGGAGTTGCGAGGTCGCCCAAGAATCCACCACCCCCTGGAGCCCGAGGCCTGCTGTCGCCTGCCTGGGTGGGCGGCAGGGCCGTGCTGCCGAGGGCTGGTCACCAGACTGGCGGTAATTCGCCAGCACCAGCTAAGCTGAGGCTCAAGAGGCACCCCGTGGCGCCCATTGCCTTCTACAGCCATACCACCCTAAACGCACCCCATCTCGTCTGATCCCTGAAGCTAAGCAGGGTCGGGTCTGTTTAGTACCTGGATGGGAGACCACCTGGGAAAACCGGGTGCTGTAGTATTTTTGGCCTCCCAATCCGCCTTTTCCTTTAGTCGCCGGTGCCCGAGGATTCCTCTGCCCCATCCGGGCACTGCTGCAGGCCTCATCTCCTCAAGCCTCTCCCAACACAGCGTGCGCCGGAGGGGGCGCTTCCCGCCGGTCCTGCTGGACATGCCGCCAGAAGGCAGCCCTGGGAGGCAGCCGCACCCCAGCCGCTCCCGGGGTGGCTGGCTCTGACCCAGACTCTGCCGCAGGCCCGGCTGATGATCGGGAGGCCCGCAAGGCCTTCGACCTGCACCTGGCCGACAGCACCAGCGCCCATCCGCGCTGCCGCCACCTGTCTGCCTGTGTGTTTCTCCACAGCTCCCTCCGGAAAAAGCCCACCCTCCGCCGTTTCGCCACGGCCGTGGGCGGGAGTGGGTTCTTGGGCCGGGACCGGTCCTCTGGCCCAGCCGGTCACCAGGCACAGGAACATTGTTCGGCAGTTGGCGTGGGGGCAAGGGTGGCCTTGCTGGGTCTAAGGGGTCGTGCCGACTCAATGGTGTCTCCCAGTGGCTTTGGGCCAACTGCGGTCAGGCAGTAGGGCCGGCCAGGCGGCGGCTGGCCTTTGCCTAGAGCTGTGTGGGCAGACAGAGTGGTGAATGCCCAAGGAACCGCAGGCCACGTGCCCTTAAGCCTCCAAGGCCACGTCCTTGTGAGCGTCAAGAGGGATCTGGGGTGGAGGGCCAAGCGCCTATGGGCCTGGAGGGTCCCGCCTGACCTGAGCTGCGAGGTCACCCACGTGTCTGCCAACCCAGGGTCCCCGAGGCCTCCTGTCGCCTGCCTTGGCAGACGGCAGGGCCGTGCTGGAGATGGTTGGCTGCCGGGCTGGCGGTATGTCGGCAGCACCAGCGAAGCTGAGCCTCAAGAGGTGCCCCGTGGCTCCCGCTGCCTTCTACGGCCATTCCACCCTGAACGCGCCCCATCTCGTCTGATCCTGGAAGCTAAGCAGGGTCGGGCCTGGTTAGTACTTGGATGGGAGACCACATTGGAATACCGGGTTCTGTATGCATTTTTGCCTCCCACTATAAATTCTCCTTTAGTCGCCTACGGCCGAGGCCGCCATCAACTCCGCCTGGCACCGCTGCAGGCCTCACCTCCTCAGGCCCCTCCCAACACAGCGTGCTCTGGAGGGGGCGCACCCCGCCGGTCTGGTTGGACATGCGGCCAGAAGGCGGCCCTGGTAGATAACCATAAACCAGCCGCTCCCGGGGTGGCTGGCCTACACCCAGACTGCACCGTAGGCCCGGCTGACGGCCGATAGGCCCACGAGGCCTTCGACCTACACCTGGCCGCCCCCACCAGCGCACATGCACGCCCCAGCCACCTATCCGCCCGTGTGTCTCTATACCGCTACCTCCGGAAAAAGCCCACCCTCTGCAGTTTCGCCTCAGCTGGAGGCAGGAGTGGGGTCGTGGGCCATGACCGGTTCTCCAGGTCGCCTGACCTCCAAAGCCGAGAACTGTGCTTTTTGGGTGGCGTGGGTATAAGTGTGGCTTTGCTGGGGCTAAGGGGCCGTGCCGGCCCAATGGTGGCTCCCAGTGGCTTTGGGCCAACCGCCGTGGGGCAGGAGGGCCGGCGCGGCCATGGCTGGGCTGCGCCAAGCACTGCGTGGGTGGACACGGTGGGAAATGCCCAAGGGACAGCAGGCCACTGGCCCTTAAGCCTCTGAGTCCCAGACCTTGTGAGCGTCAAGTGGGATCTGGGGCAGAGCGTCAAGCACCTACAAGCCTGGATGGTGCCCCCTGCACGGAGTTGCGAGGTCGCCCAAGAATCCACCACCCCCTGGACCCCGAGGCCTGCTGTCGCCTGCCTGGGTGGGCGGCAGGGCCGTGCTGCCGAGGGCTGGTCACCAGACTGGCGGTAATTCGCCAGCACCAGCTAAGCTGAGGCTCAAGAGGCACCCCGTGGCGCCCATTGCCTTCTACAGCCATACCACCCTAAACGCACCCCATCTCGTCTGATCCCTGAAGCTAAGCAGGGTCGGGTCTGTTTAGTACCTGGATGGGAGACCACCTGGGAAAACCGGGTGCTGTAGTATTTTTGGCCTCCCAATCCGCCTTTTCCTTTAGTCGCCGGTGCCCGAGGATTCCTCTGCCCCATCCGGGCACTGCTGCAGGCCTCATCTCCTCAAGCCTCTCCCAACACAGCGTGCGCCGGAGGGGGCACTTCCCGCCGGTCCTGCTGGACATGCCGCCAGAAGGCGGCCCTGGGAGGCAGCCGCACCCCAGCCGCTCCCGGGGTGGCTGGCTCTGACCCAGACTCTGCCGCAGGCCCGGCTGATGATCGGGAGGCCCGCAAGGCCTTCGACCTGCACCTGGCCGACAGCACCAGCGCCCATCCGCGCTGCCGCCACCTGTCTGCCTGTGTGTCTCTCCACAGCTCCCTCCGGAAAAAGCCCACCCTCCGCCGTTTCGCCACGGCCGTGGGCGGGAGTGGGTTCTTGGGCCGGGACCGGTCCTCTGGCCCAGCCGGTCACCAGGCACAGGAACATTGTTCGGCAGTTGGCGTGGGGGCAAGGGTGGCCTTGCTGGGTCTAAGGGGTCGTGCCGACTCAATGGTGTCTCCCAGTGGCTTTGGGCCAACTGCCGTCAGGCAGTAGGGCCGGCCAGGCGGTGGCTGGCCTTTGCCTAGAGCTGTGTGGGCAGACAGAGTGGTGAATGCCCAAGGAACCGCGGGCCACGTGCCCTTAAGCCTCCAAGGCCACGTCCTTGTGAGCGTCAAGAGGGATCTGGGGTGGAGGGCCAAGCGCCTACGGGCCTGAAGGGTCCCGCCTGACCTGAGCTGCGAGGTCACCCACGTGTCCGCCAACCCAGGGTCCCCGAGGCCTCCTGTCGCCTGCCTTGGCAGACGGCAGGGCCGTGCTGGAGATGGTTGGCTGCCGGGCTGGCGGTATGTCGGCAGCACCAGCGAAGCTGAGCCTCAAGAGGTGCCCCGTGGCTCCCACTGCCTTCTACGGCCATACCACCCTGAACGCGCCCCATCTCGTCTGATCCTGGAAGCTAAGCAGGGTCGGGCCTGGTTAGTACTTGGATGGGAGACCACATTGGAATGCCGGGTTCTGTATGCATTTTTGCCTCCCACTATAAATTCTCCTTTAGTCGCCCACGGCCGAGGCCGCCATCACCTCCGCCTGGCACCGCTGCAGGCCTCACCTCCTCAGGCCCCTCCCAACACAGCGTGATCTGGAGGGGGCGCACCCCGCCGGACTGGTTGGACATGCGGCCAGAAGGCGGCCCTGGTAGATAACCATAAACCAGCCGCTCCCGGGGTGGCTGGCCTACACCCAGACTGCACCGTAGGCCCGGCTGACGGCCGATAGGCCCACGAGGCCTTCGACCTACACCTGGCCACCCCCACCAGCGCACATGCACGCCCCAGCCACCTATCTGCCCGTGTGTCTCTATACAGCTACCTTCCGGAAAAAGCCCACCCTCTGCTGTTTCGCCACAGCTGGAGGCAGGAGTGGGGTCGTGGGCCATGACCGGTTCTCCAGGTCGCCTGACCTCCAAAGCCGAGAACTGTGCTTTTTGGGTGGCGTGGGTACAAGGGTGGCTTTGCTGGGGCTAAGGGGCCGTGCCGGCCCAATGGTGGCTCCCAGTGGCTTTGGGCCAACCGCCGTCGGTCAGGAGGGCCGGCGCGGCCATGGCTGGGCTGCGCCAAGCACTGCGTGGGTGGACACGGTGGGAAATGCCCAAGGGACAGCAGGCCACTGGCCCTTAAGCCTCTGAGTCCCAGACCTTGTGAGCGTCAAGTGGGATCTGGGGCAGAGCGTCAAACACCTACAAGCCTGGATGTTGCCGCCTGAACGGAGTTGCGAGGTCGCCCAAGAATCCACCACCCCCTGGACCCCGAGGCCTGCTGTCGCCTGCCTGGGTGGGCGGCAGGGCCGTGCTGCCGAGGGCTGGTCACCAGACTGGCGGTAATTCGCCAGCACCAGCTAAGCTAAGGCTCAAGAGGCACCCCGTGGCGCCCGTTGCCTTCTGCAGCCATACCACCCTAAACGCACCCCATCTCGTCTGATCCCTTTAGCTAAGGAGGGTCGGGTCTGTTTAGTACCTGGATGGGAGACCACCTGGGAAAACCGGGTGCTGTAGTATTTTTGGCCTCCCAATCCGCCTTTTCCTTTAGTCGCCGGTGCCCGAGGATTCCTCTGCCCCATCCGGGCACTGCTGCAGGCCTCATCTCCTCAAGCCTCTCCCAACACAGCGTGCGCCGGAGGGGGCGCTTCCCGCCGGTCCTGCTGGACATGCCGCCAGAAGGCGGCCCTGGGAGGCAGCCGCACCCCAGCCGCTCCCGGGGTGGCTGGCTCTGACCCAGACTCTGCCGCAGGCCCGGCTGATGATCGGGAGGCCCGCAAGGCCTTCGACCTGCACCTGGCCGACAGCACCAGCGCCCATCCGCGCTGCCGCCACCTGTCTGCCTGTGTGTCTCTCCACAGCTCCCTCCGGAAAAAGCCCACACTCCGCCGTTTCGCCACGGCCGTGGGCGGGAGTGGGTCCTTGGGCCGGGACCGGTCCTCTGGCCCAGCCGGTCACCAGGCACAGGGAACTTTCTTCGGCAGTTGGCGTGGGGGCAAGGGTGGCCTTGCTGGGTCTAAGGGGTCGTGCCGACTCAATGGTGTCTCCCAGTGTCTTCGGGCCAACTGCCGTCAGGCAGTAGGGCCGGCCAGGCGGCGGCTGGCCTTTGCCTAGAGCTGTGTGGGCAGACAGAGTGGTGAATGCCCAAGGAACCGCGGGCCACGTGCCCTTAAGCCTCCAAGGCCACGTCCTTGTGAGCGTCAAGAGGGATCTGGGGTGGAGGGCCAAGCGCCTACGGGCCTGGAGGGTCCCGCCTGACCTGAGCTGCGAGGTCACCCACGTGTCCGCCAACCCAGGGTCCCCGAGGCCTCCTGTCGCCTGCCTTGGCAGACGGCAGGGCCGTGCTGGAGATGGTTGGCTGCCGGGCTGGCGGTATGTCGGCAGCACCAGCGAAGCTGAGCCTCAAGAGGTGCCCCGTGGC
This sequence comes from Balaenoptera physalus, assembly GCF_965194825.1. NCBI lineage: Eukaryota > Metazoa > Chordata > Mammalia > Artiodactyla > Balaenopteridae > Balaenoptera > Balaenoptera physalus. The sequence continues at coordinate 32,083 of NW_028124707.1, forward strand.
TCCCGCTGCCTTCTACGGCCATACCACCCTGAACGCGCCCCATCTCGTCTGATCCTGGAAGCTAAGCAGGGTCGGGCCTGGTTAGTACTTGGATGGGAGACCACATTGGAATACCGGGTTCTGTATGCATTTTTGCCTCCCACTATAAATTCTCCTTTAGTCGCCTACGGCCGAGGCCGCCATCACCTCCGCCTGGCACCGCTGCAGGCCTCACCTCCTCAGGCCCCTCCCAACACAGCGTGCTCTGGAGGGGGCGCACCCCGCCGGTCTGGTTGGACATGCGGCCAGAAGGCGGCCCTGGTAGATAACCATAAACCAGCCGCTCCCGGGGTGGCTGGCCTACACCCAGACTGCACCGTAGGCCCGGCTGACGGCCGATAGGCCCACGAGGCCTTCGACCTACACCTGGCCGCCCCCACCAGCGCACATGCACGCCCCAGCCACCTATCTGCCCGTGTGTCTCTATACAGCTACCTCCGGAAAAAGCCCACCCTCTGCTGTTTCACCACAGCTGGAGGCAGGAGTGGGGTCGTGGGCCATGACCGGTTCTCCAGGTCGCCTGACCTCCAAAGCCGAGAACTGTGCTTTTTGGGTGGCGTGGGTACAAGGGTGGCTTTGCTGGGGCTAAGGGGCCGTGCCGGCCCAATGGTGGCTTCCAGTGGCTTTGGGCCAACCGCCGTCGGGCAGGAGGGCCGGCGCGGCCATGGCTGGGCTGCGCCAAGCACTGCGTGGGTGGACACGGTGGGAAATGCCCAAGGGACAGCAGGCCACTGGCCCTTAAGCCTCTGAGTCCCAGACCTTGTGAGCATCAAGTGGGATCTGGGGCAGAGCGTCAAGCACTTACAAGCCTGGATGGTGCCGCCTGAACATAGTTGCGAGGTCGCCCAAGAATCCACCATCCCCTGGAGCCCGAGGCCTGCTGTCGCCTGCCTGGGTGGGCGGCAGGGCCGTGCTGCCGAGGGCTGGTCACCAGGCTGGCGGTAATTCGCCAGCACCAGCTAAGCTGAGGCTCAAGAGGCACCCCGTGGCGCCCGTTGCCTTCTGCAGCCATACCACCCTAAACGCACCCCATCTCGTCTGATCCCTGAAGCTAAGCAGGGTCGGGTCTGTTTAGTACCTGGATGGGAGACCACCTGGGAAAACCGGGTGCTGTAGTATTTTTGGCCTCCCAATCCGCCTTTTCCTTTAGTCGCCGGTGCCCGAGGATTCCTCTTCCCCATCCGGGCACTGCTGCAGGCCTCATCTCCTCAAGCCTCTCCCAACACAGCGTGTGCCGGAGGGGGCGCTTCCCGCCGGTCCTGCTGGACATGCCGCCAGAAGGTGGCCCTGGGAGGCAGCCGCACCCCAGCCGCTCCCGGGGTGGCTGGCTCTGACCCAGACTCTGCCGCAGGCCCGGCTGATGATCGGGAGGCCCGCAAGGCCTTCGACCTGAACCTGGCCGACAGCACCAGCGCCCATCCGCGCTGCCGCCACCTGTCTGCCTGTGTGTCTCTCCACAGCTCCCTCCGGAAAAAGCCCACCCTCCGCCGTTTCGCCACGGCCGTGGGCGGGAGTGGGTTCTTGGGCCGGGACCGGTCCTCTGGCCCAGCCGGTCACCAGGCACAGGGAACTTTCTTCGGCAGTTGGCGTGGGGGCAAGGGTGGCCTTGCTGGGTCTAAGGGGTCGTGCCGACTCAATGGTGTCTCCCAGTGGCTTCGGGCCAACTGCCGTCAGGCAGTAGGGCCGGCCAGGTGGCGGCTGGCCTTTGCCTAGAGCTGTGTGGGCAGACAGAGTGGTGAATGCCCAAGGAACCGCGGGCCACGTGCCCTTAAGCCTCCAAGGCCACGTCCTTGTGAGCGTCAAGAGGGATCTGGGGTGGAGGGCCAAGCGCCTACGGGCCTGGAGGGTCCCGCCTGACCTGAGCTGCGAGGTCACCCACGTGTCCGCCAACCCAGGGTCCCCGAGGTCTCCTGTCGCCTGCCTTGGCAGACGGCAGGGCCGTGCTGGAGATGGTTGGCTGCCGGGCTGGCGGTATGTCGGCAGCACCAGCGAAGCTGAGCCTCAAGAGGTGCCCCGTGGCTCCCGCTGCCTTCTACGGCCATACCACCCTGAACGCGCCCCATCTCGTCTGATCCTGGAAGCTAAGCAGGGTCGGGCCTGGTTAGTACTTGGATGGGAGACCACATTGGAATACCGGGTTCTGTATGCATTTTTGCCTCCCACTATAAATTCTCCTTTAGTCGCCCACGGCCGAGGCAACCATCACCTCCGCCTGGCACTGCTGCAGGCCTCACCTCCTCAAGCCCCTCCCAACACAGCGTGCTCTGGAGGGGGCGCACCCCGCCGGTCTGGTTGGACATGCGGCCAGAAGGCGGCCCTGGTAGATAACCATAAACCAGCCGCTCCTGGGGTGGCTGGCCTACACCCAGACTGCACCGTAGGCCCGGCTGACGGCCGATAGGCCCACGAGGCCTTCGACCTACACCTGGCCGCCCCCACCAGCGCACATGCACGCCCCAGCCACCTATCTGCCCGTGTGTCTCTATACAGCTACCTCCGGAAAAAGCCCACCCTCTGCTGTTTCGCCACAGCTGGAGGCAGGAGTGGGGTCGTGGGCCATGACCGGTTGTGCAGGTCGCCTGACCTCCAAAACCGAGAACTGCTTTTTGGGTGGCGTGGGTACAAGGGTGGCTTTGCTGGGGCTAAGGGGCCGTGCCAGCCCAATGGTGGCTCCCAGTGGCTTTGGGCCAACCGCCGTCGGGCAGGAGGGCCGGCGCGGCCATGGCTGGGCTGCGCCAAGCACTGCGTGGGTGGACACGGTGGGAAATGCCCAAGGGACAGCAGGCCACTGGCCCTTAAGCCTCTGAGTCCCAGACCTTGTGAGTGTCAAGTGGGATCTGGGGCAGAGCGTCAAACACCTACAAGCCTGGATGTTGCCGCCTGAACGGAGTTGCGAGGTCGCCCAAGAATCCACCACCCCCTGGAGCCCGAGGCCTGCTGTCGCCTGCCTGGGTGGGCGGCAGGGCCGTGCTGCCGAGGGCTGGTCACCAGACTGGCGGTAATTCGCCAGCACCAGCTAAGCTGAGGCTCAAGAGGCACCCCGTGGCGCCTGTTGCCTTCTGCAGCCATACCACCCTAAACGCACCCCATCTCGTCTGATCCCTGAAGCTAAGCAGGGTCGGGTCTGTTTAGTACCTGGATGGGAGACCACCTGGGAAAACCGGGTGCTGTAGTATTTTTGGCCTCCCAATCCGCCTTTTCCTTTAGTCGCCGGTGCCCGAGGATTCCTCTTCCCCATCCGGGCACTGCTGCAGGCCTCATCTCCTCAAGCCTCTCCCAACACAGCGTGTGCCGGAGGGGGCGCTTCCCGCCGGTCCTGCTGGACATGCCGCCAGAAGGCGGCCCTGGGAGGCAGCCGCACCCCAGCCGCTCCCGGGGTGGCTGGCTCTGACCCAGACTCTGCCGCAGGCCCGGCTGATGATCGGGAGGCCCGCAAGGCCTTCGACCTGAACCTGGCCGACAGCACCAGCGCCCATCCGCGCTGCCGCCACCTGTCTGCCTGTGTGTCTCTCCACAGCTCCCTCCAAAAAAAGCCCACCCTCCGCCGTTTCGCCACGGCCGTGGGCGGGAGTGGGTCCTTGGGCCGGGACCGGTCCTCTGGCCCAGCCGGTCACCAGGCACAGGGAACTTTCTTCGGCAGTTGGCGTGGGGGCAAGGGTGGCCTTGCTGGGTCTAAGGGGTCGTGCCGACTCAATGGTGTCTCCCAGTGTCTTCGGGCCAACTGCCGTCAGGCAGTAGGGCCGGCCAGGCGGCGGCTGGCCTTTGCCTAGAGCTGTGTGGGCAGACAGAGTGGTGAATGCCCAAGGAACCGCGGGCCACGTGCCCTTAAGCCTCCAAGGCCACGTCCTTGTGAGCGTCAAGAGGGATCTGGGGTGGAGGGCCAAGCGCCTACGGGCCTGGAGGGTCCCGCCTGACCTGAGCTGCGAGGTCACCCACGTGTCCGCCAACCCAGGGTCCCCGAGGCCTCCTGTCGCCTGCCTTGGCAGACGGCAGGGCCGTGCTGGAGATGGTTGGCTGCCGGGCTGGCGGTATGTCGGCAGCACCAGCGAAGCTGAGCCTCAAGAGGTGCCCCGTGGCTCCCGCTGCCTTCTACGGCCATACCACCCTGAACGCGCCCCATCTCGTCTGATCCTGGAAGCTAAGCAGGGTCGGGCCTGGTTAGTACTTGGATGGGAGACCACATTGGAATACCGGGTTCTGTATGCATTTTTGCCTCCCACTATAAATTCTCCTTTAGTCGCCTACGGCCGAGGCCGCCATCACCTCCGCCTGGCACCGCTGCAGGCCTCACCTCCTCAGGCCCCTCCCAACACAGCGTGCTCTGGAGGGGGCGCACCCCGCCGGTCTGGTTGGACATGCGGCCAGAAGGCGGCCCTGGTAGATAACCATAAACCAGCCGCTCCCGGGGTGGCTGGCCTACACCCAGACTGCACCGTAGGCCCGGCTGACGGCCGATAGGCCCACGAGGCCTTCGACCTACACCTGGCCGCCCCCACCAGCGCACATGCACGCCCCAGCCACCTATCTGCCCGTGTGTCTCTATACAGCTACCTCCGGAAAAAGCCCACCCTCTGCTGTTTCACCACAGCTGGAGGCAGGAGTGGGGTCGTGGGCCATGACCGGTTCTCCAGGTCGCCTGACCTCCAAAGCCGAGAACTGTGCTTTTTGGGTGGCGTGGGTACAAGGGTGGCTTTGCTGGGGCTAAGGGGCCGTGCCGGCCCAATGGTGGCTTCCAGTGGCTTTGGGCCAACCGCCGTCGGGCAGGAGGGCCGGCGCGGCCATGGCTGGGCTGCGCCAAGCACTGCGTGGGTGGACACGGTGGGAAATGCCCAAGGGACAGCAGGCCACTGGCCCTTAAGCCTCTGAGTCCCAGACCTTGTGAGCATCAAGTGGGATCTGGGGCAGAGCGTCAAGCACTTACAAGCCTGGATGGTGCCGCCTGAACATAGTTGCGAGGTCGCCCAAGAATCCACCATCCCCTGGAGCCCGAGGCCTGCTGTCGCCTGCCTGGGTGGGCGGCAGGGCCGTGCTGCCGAGGGCTGGTCACCAGGCTGGCGGTAATTCGCCAGCACCAGCTAAGCTGAGGCTCAAGAGGCACCCCGTGGCGCCCGTTGCCTTCTGCAGCCATACCACCCTAAACGCACCCCATCTCGTCTGATCCCTGAAGCTAAGCAGGGTCGGGTCTGTTTAGTACCTGGATGGGAGACCACCTGGGAAAACCGGGTGCTGTAGTATTTTTGGCCTCCCAATCCGCCTTTTCCTTTAGTCGCCGGTGCCCGAGGATTCCTCTTCCCCATCCGGGCACTGCTGCAGGCCTCATCTCCTCAAGCCTCTCCCAACACAGCATGTGCCGGAGGGGGCGCTTCCCGCCGGTCCTGCTGGACATGCCGCCAGAAGGTGGCCCTGGGAGGCAGCCGCACCCCAGCCGCTCCCGGGGTGGCTGGCTCTGACCCAGACTCTGCCGCAGGCCCGGCTGATGATCGGGAGGCCCGCAAGGCCTTCGACCTGAACCTGGCCGACAGCACCAGCGCCCATCCGCGCTGCCGCCACCTGTCTGCCTGTGTGTCTCTCCACAGCTCCCTCCAGAAAAAGCCCACCCTCCGCCGTTTCGCCACGGCCGTGGGCGGGAGTGGGTCCTTGGGCCGGGACCGGTCCTCTGGCCCAGCCGGTCACCAGGCACAGGGAACTTTCTTCGGCAGTTGGCGTGGGGGCAAGGGTGGCCTTGCTGGGTCTAAGGGGTCGTGCCGACTCAATGGTGTCTCCCAGTGGCTTCGGGCCAACTGCCGTCAGGCAGTAGGGCCGGCCAGGCGGCGGCTGGCCTTTGCCTAGAGCTGTGTGGGCAGACAGAGTGGTGAATGCCCAAGGAACCGCGGGCCACGTGCCCTTAAGCCTCCAAGGCCACGTCCTTGTGAGCGTCAAGAGGGATCTGGGGTGGAGGGCCAAGCGCCTACGGGCCTGGAGGGTCCCGCCTGACCTGAGCTGCGAGGTCACCCACGTGTCCGCCAACCCAGGGTCCCCGAGGCCTCCTGTCGCCTGCCTTGGCAGACGGCAGGGCCGTGCTGGAGATGGTTGGCTGCCGGGCTGGCGGTATGTCGGCAGCACCAGCGAAGCTGAGCCTCAAGAGGTGCCCCGTGGCTCCCGCTGCCTTCTACGGCCATACCACCCTGAACGCGCCCCATCTCGTCTGATCCTGGAAGCTAAGCAGGGTCGGGCCTGGTTAGTACTTGGATGGGAGACCACATTGGAATACCGGGTTCTGTATGCATTTTTGCCTCCCACTATAAATTCTCCTTTAGTCGCCTACGGCCGAGGCCGCCATCACCTCCGCCTGGCACCGCTGCAGGCCTCACCTCCTCAGGCCCCTCCCAACACAGCGTGCTCTGGAGGGGGCGCACCCCGCCGGTCTGGTTGGACATGCGGCCAGAAGGCGGCCCTGGTAGATAACCATAAACCAGCCGCTCCCGGGGTGGCTGGCCTACACCCAGACTGCACCGTAGGCCCGGCTGACGGCCGATAGGCCCACGAGGCCTTCGACCTACACCTGGCCGCCCCCACCAGCGCACATGCACGCCCCAGCCACCTATCCGCCCGTGTGTCTCTATACAGCTACCTCCGGAAAAAGCCCACCCTCTGCAGTTTCGCCTCAGCTGGAGGCAGGAGTGGGGTCGTGGGCCATGACCGGTTCTCCAGGTCGCCTGACCTCCAAAGCCGAGAACTGTGCTTTTTGGGTGGCGTGGGTACAAGTGTGGCTTTGCTGGGGCTAAGGGGCCGTGCCGGCCCAATGGTGGCTCCCAGTGGCTTTGGGCCAACCGCCGTCGGGCAGGAGGGCCGGCGCGGCCATGGCTGGGCTGCGCCAAGCACTGCGTGGGTGGACACGGTGGGAAATGCCCAAGGGACAGCAGGCCACTGGCCCTTAAGCCTCTGAGTCCCAGACCTTGTGAGCGTCAAGTGGGATCTGGGGCAGAGCGTCAAGCACCTACAAGCCTGGATGGTGCCCCCTGCACGGAGTTGCGAGGTCGCCCAAGAATCCACCACCCCCTGGACCCCGAGGCCTGCTGTCGCCTGCCTGGGTGGGCTGCAGGGCCGTGCTGCCGAGGGCTGGTCACCAGACTGGCGGTAATTCGCCAGCACCAGCTAAGCTGAGGCTCAAGAGGCACCCCGTGGCGCCCGTTGCCTTCTACAGCCATACCACCCTAAACGCACCCCATCTCGTCTGATCCCTGAAGCTAAGCAGGGTCGGGTCTGTTTAGTACCTGGATGGGAGACCACCTGGGAAAACCGGGTGCTGTAGTATTTTTGGCCTCCCAATCCGCCTTTTCCTTTAGTCGCCGGTGCCCGAGGATTCCTCTGCCCCATCCGGGCACTGCTGCAGGCCTCATCTCCTCAAGCCTCTCCCAACACAGCGTGCGCCGGAGGGGGCGCTTCCCGCCGGTCCTGCTGGACATGCCGCCAGAAGGCAGCCCTGGGAGGCAGCCGCACCCCAGCCGCTCCCGGGGTGGCTGGCTCTGACCCAGACTCTGCCGCAGGCCCGGCTGATGATCGGGAGGCCCGCAAGGCCTTCGACCTGCACCTGGCCGACAGCACCAGCGCCCATCCGCGCTGCCGCCACCTGTCTGCCTGTGTGTCTCTCCACAGCTCCCTCCGGAAAAAGCCCACCCTCCGCCGTTTCGCCACGGCCGTGGGCGGGAGTGGGTTCTTGGGCCGGGACCGGTCCTCTGGCCCAGCCGGTCACCAGGCACAGGCAACTTTGATCGGCAGTTGGCGTGGGGGCAAGGGTGGCCTTGCTGGGTCTAAGGGGTCGTGCCGACTCAATGGTGTCTCCCAGTGGCTTCGGGCCAACTGCCGTCAGGCAGTAGGGCCGGCCAGGCGGCGGCTGGCCTTTGCCTAGAGCTGTGTGGGCAGACAGAGTGGTGAATGCCCAAGGAACCGCGGGCCACGTGCCCTTAAGCCTCCAAGGCCACATCCTTGTGAGCGTCAAGAGGGATCTGGGGTGGAGGGCCAAGCGCCTACGGGCCTGGAGGGTCCCGCCTGACCTGAGCTGCGAGGTCACCCACGTGTCCGCCAACCCAGGGTCCCCGAGGCCTCCTGTCGCCTGCCTTGGCAGACGGCAGGGCCGTGCTGGAGATGGTTGGCTGCCGGGCTGGCGGTATGTCGGCAGCACCAGCGAAGCTGAGCCTCAAGAGGTGCCCCGTGGCTCCCGCTGCCTTCTACGGCCATACCACCCTGAACGCGCCCCATCTCGTCTGATCCTGGAAGCTAAGCAGGGTCGGGCCTGGTTAGTACTTGGATGGGAGACCACATTGAAATACCGGGTTCTGTATGCATTTTTGCCTCCCACTATAAATTCTCCTTTAGTCGCCCACGGCCGAGGCCGCCATCAACTCCGCCTGGCACTGCTGCAGGCCTCACCTCCTCAGGCCCCTCCCAACACAGCGTGCTCTGGAGGGGGCGCACCCCGCCGGTCTGGTTGGACATGCGGCCAGAAGGCGGCCCTGGTAGATAACCATAAACCAGCCGCTCCCGGGGTGGCTGGCCTACACCCAGACTGCACCGTAGGCCCGGCTGACGGCCGATAGGCCCACGAGGCCTTCGACCTACACCTGGCCGCCCCCACCAGCGCACATGCACGCCCCAGCCACCTATCTGCCCGTGTGTCTCTATACAGCTACCTCCGGAAAAAGCCCACCCTCTGCAGTTTCGCCTCAGCTGGAGGCAGGAGTGGGGTCGTGGGCCATGACCGGTTCTCCAGGTCGCCTGACCTCCAAAGCCGAGAACTGTGCTTTTTGGGTGGCGTGGGTACAAGTGTGGCTTTGCTGGGGCTAAGGGGCCGTGCCGGCCCAATGGTGGCTCCCAGTGGCTTTGGGCCAACCGCCGTCAGGCAGGAGGGCCGGCGCGGCCATGGCTGGGCTGCGCCAAGCACTGCGTGGGTGGACACGGTGGGAAATGCCCAAGGGACAGCAGGCCACTGGCCCTTAAGCCTCTGAGTCCCAGAACTTGTGAGCGTCAAGTGGGATCTGGGGCAGAGCGTCAAGCACCTACAAGCCTGGATGGTGCCCCCTGCACGGAGTTGCGAGGTCGCCCAAGAATCCACCACCCCCTGGAGCCCGAGGCCTGCTGTCGCCTGCCTGGGTGGGCGGCAGGGCCGTGCTGCCGAGGGCTGGTCACCAGACTGGCGGTAATTCGCCAGCACCAGCTAAGCTGAGGCTCAAGAGGCACCCCGTGGCGCCCATTGCCTTCTACAGCCATACCACCCTAAACGCACCCCATCTCGTCTGATCCCTGAAGCTAAGCAGGGTCGGGTCTGTTTAGTACCTGGATGGGAGACCACCTGGGAAAACCGGGTGCTGTAGTATTTTTGGCCTCCCAATCCGCCTTTTCCTTTAGTCGCCGGTGCCCGAGGATTCCTCTGCCCCATCCGGGCACTGCTGCAGGCCTCATCTCCTCAAGCCTCTCCCAACACAGCGTGCGCCGGAGGGGGCGCTTCCCGCCGGTCCTGCTGGACATGCCGCCAGAAGGCAGCCCTGGGAGGCAGCCGCACCCCAGCCGCTCCCGGGGTGGCTGGCTCTGACCCAGACTCTGCCGCAGGCCCGGCTGATGATCGGGAGGCCCGCAAGGCCTTCGACCTGCACCTGGCCGACAGCACCAGCGCCCATCCGCGCTGCCGCCACCTGTCTGCCTGTGTGTTTCTCCACAGCTCCCTCCGGAAAAAGCCCACCCTCCGCCGTTTCGCCACGGCCGTGGGCGGGAGTGGGTTCTTGGGCCGGGACCGGTCCTCTGGCCCAGCCGGTCACCAGGCACAGGAACATTGTTCGGCAGTTGGCGTGGGGGCAAGGGTGGCCTTGCTGGGTCTAAGGGGTCGTGCCGACTCAATGGTGTCTCCCAGTGGCTTTGGGCCAACTGCGGTCAGGCAGTAGGGCCGGCCAGGCGGCGGCTGGCCTTTGCCTAGAGCTGTGTGGGCAGACAGAGTGGTGAATGCCCAAGGAACCGCAGGCCACGTGCCCTTAAGCCTCCAAGGCCACGTCCTTGTGAGCGTCAAGAGGGATCTGGGGTGGAGGGCCAAGCGCCTATGGGCCTGGAGGGTCCCGCCTGACCTGAGCTGCGAGGTCACCCACGTGTCTGCCAACCCAGGGTCCCCGAGGCCTCCTGTCGCCTGCCTTGGCAGACGGCAGGGCCGTGCTGGAGATGGTTGGCTGCCGGGCTGGCGGTATGTCGGCAGCACCAGCGAAGCTGAGCCTCAAGAGGTGCCCCGTGGCTCCCGCTGCCTTCTACGGCCATTCCACCCTGAACGCGCCCCATCTCGTCTGATCCTGGAAGCTAAGCAGGGTCGGGCCTGGTTAGTACTTGGATGGGAGACCACATTGGAATACCGGGTTCTGTATGCATTTTTGCCTCCCACTATAAATTCTCCTTTAGTCGCCTACGGCCGAGGCCGCCATCAACTCCGCCTGGCACCGCTGCAGGCCTCACCTCCTCAGGCCCCTCCCAACACAGCGTGCTCTGGAGGGGGCGCACCCCGCCGGTCTGGTTGGACATGCGGCCAGAAGGCGGCCCTGGTAGATAACCATAAACCAGCCGCTCCCGGGGTGGCTGGCCTACACCCAGACTGCACCGTAGGCCCGGCTGACGGCCGATAGGCCCACGAGGCCTTCGACCTACACCTGGCCGCCCCCACCAGCGCACATGCACGCCCCAGCCACCTATCCGCCCGTGTGTCTCTATACCGCTACCTCCGGAAAAAGCCCACCCTCTGCAGTTTCGCCTCAGCTGGAGGCAGGAGTGGGGTCGTGGGCCATGACCGGTTCTCCAGGTCGCCTGACCTCCAAAGCCGAGAACTGTGCTTTTTGGGTGGCGTGGGTATAAGTGTGGCTTTGCTGGGGCTAAGGGGCCGTGCCGGCCCAATGGTGGCTCCCAGTGGCTTTGGGCCAACCGCCGTGGGGCAGGAGGGCCGGCGCGGCCATGGCTGGGCTGCGCCAAGCACTGCGTGGGTGGACACGGTGGGAAATGCCCAAGGGACAGCAGGCCACTGGCCCTTAAGCCTCTGAGTCCCAGACCTTGTGAGCGTCAAGTGGGATCTGGGGCAGAGCGTCAAGCACCTACAAGCCTGGATGGTGCCCCCTGCACGGAGTTGCGAGGTCGCCCAAGAATCCACCACCCCCTGGACCCCGAGGCCTGCTGTCGCCTGCCTGGGTGGGCGGCAGGGTCGTGCTGCCGAGGGCTGGTCACCAGACTGGCGGTAATTCGCCAGCACCAGCTAAGCTGAGGCTCAAGAGGCACCCCGTGGCGCCCATTGCCTTCTACAGCCATACCACCCTAAACGCACCCCATCTCGTCTGATCCCTGAAGCTAAGCAGGGTCGGGTCTGTTTAGTACCTGGATGGGAGACCACCTGGGAAAACCGGGTGCTGTAGTATTTTTGGCCTCCCAATCCGCCTTTTCCTTTAGTCGCCGGTGCCCGAGGATTCCTCTGCCCCATCCGGGCACTGCTGCAGGCCTCATCTCCTCAAGCCTCTCCCAACACAGCGTGCGCCGGAGGGGGCACTTCCCGCCGGTCCTGCTGGACATGCCGCCAGAAGGCGGCCCTGGGAGGCAGCCGCACCCCAGCCGCTCCCGGGGTGGCTGGCTCTGACCCAGACTCTGCCGCAGGCCCGGCTGATGATCGGGAGGCCCGCAAGGCCTTCGACCTGCACCTGGCCGACAGCACCAGCGCCCATCCGCGCTGCCGCCACCTGTCTGCCTGTGTGTCTCTCCACAGCTCCCTCCGGAAAAAGCCCACCCTCCGCCGTTTCGCCACGGCCGTGGGCGGGAGTGGGTTCTTGGGCCGGGACCGGTCCTCTGGCCCAGCCGGTCACCAGGCACAGGAACATTGTTCGGCAGTTGGCGTGGGGGCAAGGGTGGCCTTGCTGGGTCTAAGGGGTCGTGCCGACTCAATGGTGTCTCCCAGTGGCTTTGGGCCAACTGCCGTCAGGCAGTAGGGCCGGCCAGGCGGTGGCTGGCCTTTGCCTAGAGCTGTGTGGGCAGACAGAGTGGTGAATGCCCAAGGAACCGCGGGCCACGTGCCCTTAAGCCTCCAAGGCCACGTCCTTGTGAGCGTCAAGAGGGATCTGGGGTGGAGGGCCAAGCGCCTACGGGCCTGAAGGGTCCCGCCTGACCTGAGCTGCGAGGTCACCCACGTGTCCGCCAACCCAGGGTCCCCGAGGCCTCCTGTCGCCTGCCTTGGCAGACGGCAGGGCCGTGCTGGAGATGGTTGGCTGCCGGGCTGGCGGTATGTCGGCAGCACCAGCGAAGCTGAGCCTCAAGAGGTGCCCCGTGGCTCCCACTGCCTTCTACGGCCATACCACCCTGAACGCGCCCCATCTCGTCTGATCCTGGAAGCTAAGCAGGGTCGGGCCTGGTTAGTACTTGGATGGGAGACCACATTGGAATGCCGGGTTCTGTATGCATTTTTGCCTCCCACTATAAATTCTCCTTTAGTCGCCCACGGCCGAGGCCGCCATCACCTCCGCCTGGCACCGCTGCAGGCCTCACCTCCTCAGGCCCCTCCCAACACAGCGTGATCTGGAGGGGGCGCACCCCGCCGGACTGGTTGGACATGCGGCCAGAAGGCGGCCCTGGTAGATAACCATAAACCAGCCGCTCCCGGGGTGGCTGGCCTACACCCAGACTGCACCGTAGGCCCGGCTGACGGCCGATAGGCCCACGAGGCCTTCGACCTACACCTGGCCACCCCCACCAGCGCACATGCACGCCCCAGCCACCTATCTGCCCGTGTGTCTCTATACAGCTACCTCCGGAAAAAGCCCACCCTCTGCTGTTTCGCCACAGCTGGAGGCAGGAGTGGGGTCGTGGGCCATGACCGGTTCTCCAGGTCGCCTGACCTCCAAAGCCGAGAACTGTGCTTTTTGGGTGGCGTGGGTACAAGGGTGGCTTTGCTGGGGCTAAGGGGCCGTGCCGGCCCAATGGTGGCTCCCAGTGGCTTTGGGCCAACCGCCGTCGGGCAGGAGGGCCGGCGCGGCCATGGCTGGGCTGCGCCAAGCACTGCGTGGGTGGACACGGTGGGAAATGCCCAAGGGACAGCAGGCCACTGGCCCTTAAGCCTCTGAGTCCCAGACCTTGTGAGCGTCAAGTGGGATCTGGGGCAGAGCGTCAAACACCTACAAGCCTGGATGTTGCCGCCTGAACGGAGTTGCGAGGTCGCCCAAGAATCCACCACCCCCTGGACCCCGAGGCCTGCTGTCGCCTGCCTGGGTGGGCGGCAGGGCCGTGCTGCCGAGGGCTGGTCACCAGACTGGCGGTAATTCGCCAGCACCAGCTAAGCTAAGGCTCAAGAGGCACCCCGTGGCGCCCGTTGCCTTCTGCAGCCATACCACCCTAAACGCACCCCATCTCGTCTGATCCCTTTAGCTAAGGAGGGTCGGGTCTGTTTAGTACCTGGATGGGAGACCACCTGGGAAAACCGGGTGCTGTAGTATTTTTGGCCTCCCAATCCGCCTTTTCCTTTAGTCGCCGGTGCCCGAGGATTCCTCTGCCCCATCCGGGCACTGCTGCAGGCCTCATCTCCTCAAGCCTCTCCCAACACAGCGTGCGCCGGAGGGGGCGCTTCCCGCCGGTCCTGCTGGACATGCCGCCAGAAGGCGGCCCTGGGAGGCAGCCGCACCCCAGCCGCTCCCGGGGTGGCTGGCTCTGACCCAGACTCTGCCGCAGGCCCGGCTGATGATCGGGAGGCCCGCAAGGCCTTCGACCTGCACCTGGCCGACAGCACCAGCGCCCATCCGCGCTGCCGCCACCTGTCTGCCTGTGTGTCTCTCCACAGCTCCCTCCGGAAAAAGCCCACACTCCGCCGTTTCGCCACGGCCGTGGGCGGGAGTGGGTCCTTGGGCCGGGACCGGTCCTCTGGCCCAGCCGGTCACCAGGCACAGGGAACTTTCTTCGGCAGTTGGCGTGGGGGCAAGGGTGGCCTTGCTGGGTCTAAGGGGTCGTGCCGACTCAATGGTGTCTCCCAGTGTCTTCGGGCCAACTGCCGTCAGGCAGTAGGGCCGGCCAGGCGGCGGCTGGCCTTTGCCTAGAGCTGTGTGGGCAGACAGAGTGGTGAATGCCCAAGGAACCGTGGGCCACGTGCCCTTAAGCCTCCAAGGCCACGTCCTTGTGAGCGTCAAGAGGGATCTGGGGTGGAGGGCCAAGCGCCTACGGGCCTGGAGGGTCCCGCCTGACCTGAGCTGCGAGGTCACCCACGTGTCCGCCAACCCAGGGTCCCCGAGGCCTCCTGTCGCCTGCCTTGGCAGACGGCAGGGCCGTGCTGGAGATGGTTGGCTGCCGGGCTGGCGGTATGTCGGCAGCACCAGCGAAGCTGAGCCTCAAGAGGTGCCCCGTGGCTCCCGCTGCCTTCTACGGCCATACCACCCTGAACGCGCCCCATCTCGTCTGATCCTGAAAGCTAAGCAGGGTCGGGCCTGGTTAGTACTTGGATGGGAGACCACATTGGAATACCGGGTTCTGTATGCATTTTTGCCTCCCACTATAAATTCTCCTTTAGTCGCCTACGGCCGAGGCCGCCATCACCTCCGCCTGGCACCGCTGCAGGCCTCACCTCCTCAGGCCCCTCCCAACACAGCGTGCTCTGGAGGGGGCGCACCCCGCCGGTCTGGTTGGACATGCGGCCAGAAGGCGGCCCTGGTAGATAACCATAAACCAGCCGCTCCCGGGGTGGCTGGCCTACACCCAGACTGCACCGTAGGCCCGGCTGACGGCCGATAGGCCCACGAGGCCTTCGACCTACACCTGGCCGCCCCCACCAGCGCACATGCACGCCCCAGCCACCTATCTGCCCGTGTGTCTCTATACAGCTACCTCCGGAAAAAGCCCACCCTCTGCTGTTTCACCACAGCTGGAGGCAGGAGTGGGGTCGTGGGCCATGACCGGTTCTCCAGGTCGCCTGACCTCCAAAGCCGAGAACTGTGCTTTTTGGGTGGCGTGGGTACAAGGGTGGCTTTGCTGGGGCTAAGGGGCCGTGCCGGCCCAATGGTGGCTTCCAGTGGCTTTGGGCCAACCGCCGTCGGGCAGGAGGGCCGGCGCGGCCATGGCTGGGCTGCGCCAAGCACTGCGTGGGTGGACACGGTGGGAAATGCCCAAGGGACAGCAGGCCACTGGCCCTTAAGCCTCTGAGTCCCAGACCTTGTGAGCATCAAGTGGGATCTGGGGCAGAGCGTCAAGCACTTACAAGCCTGGATGGTGCCGCCTGAACATAGTTGCGAGGTCGCCCAAGAATCCACCATCCCCTGGAGCCCGAGGCCTGCTGTCGCCTGCCTGGGTGGGCGGCAGGGCCGTGCTGCCGAGGGCTGGTCACCAGGCTGGCGGTAATTCGCCAGCACCAGCTAAGCTGAGGCTCAAGAGGCACCCCGTGGCGCCCGTTGCCTTCTGCAGCCATACCACCCTAAACGCACCCCATCTCGTCTGATCCCTGAAGCTAAGCAGGGTCGGGTCTGTTTAGTACCTGGATGGGAGACCACCTGGGAAAACCGGGTGCTGTAGTATTTTTGGCCTCCCAATCCGCCTTTTCCTTTAGTCGCCGGTGCCCGAGGATTCCTCTTCCCCATCCGGGCACTGCTGCAGGCCTCATCTCCTCAAGCCTCTCCCAACACAGCGTGTGCCGGAGGGGGCGCTTCCCGCCGGTCCTGCTGGACATGCCGCCAGAAGGTGGCCCTGGGAGGCAGCCGCACCCCAGCCGCTCCCGGGGTGGCTGGCTCTGACCCAGACTCTGCCGCAGGCCCGGCTGATGATCGGGAGGCCCGCAAGGCCTTCGACCTGAACCTGGCCGACAGCACCAGCGCCCATCCGCGCTGCCGCCACCTGTCTGCCTGTGTGTCTCTCCACAGCTCCCTCCAGAAAAAGCCCACCCTCCGCCGTTTCGCCACGGCCGTGGGCGGGAGTGGGTTCTTAGGCCGGGACCGGTCCTCTGGCCCAGCCGGTCACCAGGCACAGGGAACTTTCTTCGGCAGTTGGCGTGGGGGCAAGGGTGGCCTTGCTGGGTCTAAGGGGTCGTGCCGACTCAATGGTGTCTCCCAGTGGCTTCGGGCCAACTGCCGTCAGGCAGTAGGGCCGGCCAGGCGGCGGCTGGCCTTTGCCTAGAGCTGTGTGGGCAGACAGAGTGGTGAATGCCCAAGGAACCGCGGGCCACGTGCCCTTAAGCCTCCAAGGCCACGTCCTTGTGAGCGTCAAGAGGGATCTGGGGTGGAGGGCCAAGCGCCTACGGGCCTGGAGGGTCCCGCCTGACCTGAGCTGCGAGGTCACCCACGTGTCCGCCAACCCAGGGTCCCCAAGGCCTCCTGTCGCCTGCCTTGGCAGACGGCAGGGCCGTGCTGGAGATGGTTGGCTGCCGGGCTGGCGGTATGTCGGCAGCACCAGCGAAGCTGAGCCTCAAGAGGTGCCCCGTGGCTCCCGCTGCCTTCTACGGCCATACCACCCTGAACGCGCCCCATCTCGTCTGATCCTGGAAGCTAAGCAGGGTCGGGCCTGGTTAGTACTTGGATGGGAGACCACATTGGAATACCGGGTTCTGTATGCATTTTTGCCTCCCACTATAAATTCTCCTTTAGTCGCCTACGGCCGAGGCCGCCATCACCTCCGCCTGGCACCGCTGCAGGCCTCACCTCCTCAGGCCCCTCCCAACACAGCGTGCTCTGGAGGGGGCGCACCCCGCCGGTCTGGTTGGACATGCGGCCAGAAGGCGGCCCTGGTAGATAACCATAAACCAGCCGCTCCCGGGGTGGCTGGCCTACACCCAGACTGCACCGTAGGCCCGGCTGACGGCCGATAGGCCCACGAGGCCTTCGACCTACACCTGGCCGCCCCCACCAGCGCACATGCACGCCCCAGCCACCTATCCGCCCGTGTGTCTCTATACAGCTACCTCCGGAAAAAGCCCACCCTCTGCAGTTTCGCCTCAGCTGGAGGCAGGAGTGGGGTCGTGGGCCATGACCGGTTCTCCAGGTCGCCTGACCTCCAAAGCCGAGAACTGTGCTTTTTGGGTGGCGTGGGTACAAGTGTGGCTTTGCTGGGGCTAAGGGGCCGTGCCGGCCCAATGGTGGCTCCCAGTGGCTTTGGGCCAACCGCCGTCGGGCAGGAGGGCCGGCGCGGCCATGGCTGGGCTGCGCCAAGCACTGCGTGGGTGGACACGGTGGGAAATGCCCAAGGGACAGCAGGCCACTGGCCCTTAAGCCTCTGAGTCCCAGACCTTGTGAGCGTCAAGTGGGATCTGGGGCAGAGCGTCAAGCACCTACAAGCCTGGATGTTGCCGCCTGAACGGAGTTGCGAGGTCGCCCAAGAATCCACCACCCCCTGGACCCCGAGGCCTGCTGTCGCCTGCCTGGGTGGGCGGCAGGGCCGTGCTGCCGAGGGCTGGTCACCAGACTGGCGGTAATTCGCCAGCACCAGCTAAGCTAAGGCTCAAGAGGCACCCCGTGGCGCCCGTTGCCTTCTGCAGCCATACCACCCTAAACGCACCCCATCTCGTCTGATCCCTTTAGCTAAGGAGGGTCGGGTCTGTTTAGTACCTGGATGGGAGACCACCTGGGAAAACCGGGTGCTGTAGTATTTTTGGCCTCCCAATCCGCCTTTTCCTTTAGTCGCCGGTGCCCGAGGATTCCTCTGCCCCATCCGGGCACTGCTGCAGGCCTCATCTCCTCAAGCCTCTCCCAACACAGCGTGCGCCGGAGGGGGCGCTTCCCGCCGGTCCTGCTGGACATGCCGCCAGAAGGCGGCCCTGGGAGGCAGCCGCACCCCAGCCGCTCCCGGGGTGGCTGGCTCTGACCCAGACTCTGCCGCAGGCCCGGCTGATGATCGGGAGGCCCGCAAGGCCTTCGACCTGCACCTGGCCGACAGCACCAGCGCCCATCCGCGCTGCCGCCACCTGTCTGCCTGTGTGTCTCTCCACAGCTCCCTCCGGAAAAAGCCCACACTCCGCCGTTTCGCCACGGCCGTGGGCGGGAGTGGGTCCTTGGGCCGGGACCGGTCCTCTGGCCCAGCCGGTCACCAGGCACAGGGAACTTTCTTCGGCAGTTGGCGTGGGGGCAAGGGTGGCCTTGCTGGGTCTAAGGGGTCGTGCCGACTCAATGGTGTCTCCCAGTGTCTTCGGGCCAACTGCCGTCAGGCAGTAGGGCCGGCCAGGCGGCGGCTGGCCTTTGCCTAGAGCTGTGTGGGCAGACAGAGTGGTGAATGCCCAAGGAACCGTGGGCCACGTGCCCTTAAGCCTCCAAGGCCACGTCCTTGTGAGCGTCAAGAGGGATCTGGGGTGGAGGGCCAAGCGCCTACGGGCCTGGAGGGTCCCGCCTGACCTGAGCTGCGAGGTCACCCACGTGTCCGCCAACCCAGGGTCCCCGAGGCCTCCTGTCGCCTGCCTTGGCAGACGGCAGGGCCGTGCTGGAGATGGTTGGCTGCCGGGCTTGCGGTATGTCGGCAGCACCAGCGAAGCTGAGCCTCAAGAGGTGCCCCGTGGCTCCCGCTGCCTTCTACGGCCATACCACCCTGAACGCGCCCCATCTCGTCTGATCCTGAAAGCTAAGCAGGGTCGGGCCTGGTTAGTACTTGGATGGGAGACCACATTGGAATACCGGGTTCTGTATGCATTTTTGCCTCCCACTATAAATTCTCCTTTAGTCGCCTACGGCCGAGGCCGCCATCACCTCCGCCTGGCACCGCTGCAGGCCTCACCTCCTCAGGCCCCTCCCAACACAGCGTGCTCTGGAGGGGGCGCACCCCGCCGGTCTGGTTGGACATGCGGCCAGAAGGCGGCCCTGGTAGATAACCATAAACCAGCCGCTCCCGGGGTGGCTGGCCTACACCCAGACTGCACCGTAGGCCCGGCTGACGGCCGATAGGCCCACGAGGCCTTCGACCTACACCTGGCCGCCCCCACCAGCGCACATGCACGCCCCAGCCACCTATCTGCCCGTGTGTCTCTATACAGCTACCTCCGGAAAAAGCCCACCCTCTGCTGTTTCACCACAGCTGGAGGCAGGAGTGGGGTCGTGGGCCATGACCGGTTCTCCAGGTCGCCTGACCTCCAAAGCCGAGAACTGTGCTTTTTGGGTGGCGTGGGTACAAGGGTGGCTTTGCTGGGGCTAAGGGGCCGTGCCGGCCCAATGGTGGCTTCCAGTGGCTTTGGGCCAACCGCCGTCGGGCAGGAGGGCCGGCGCGGCCATGGCTGGGCTGCGCCAAGCACTGCGTGGGTGGACACGGTGGGAAATGCCCAAGGGACAGCAGGCCACTGGCCCTTAAGCCTCTGAGTCCCAGACCTTGTGAGCATCAAGTGGGATCTGGGGCAGAGCGTCAAGCACTTACAAGCCTGGATGGTGCCGCCTGAACATAGTTGCGAGGTCGCCCAAGAATCCACCATCCCCTGGAGCCCGAGGCCTGCTGTCGCCTGCCTGGGTGGGCGGCAGGGCCGTGCTGCCGAGGGCTGGTCACCAGGCTGGCGGTAATTCGCCAGCACCAGCTAAGCTGAGGCTCAAGAGGCACCCCGTGGCGCCCGTTGCCTTCTGCAGCCATACCACCCTAAACGCACCCCATCTCGTCTGATCCCTGAAGCTAAGCAGGGTCGGGTCTGTTTAGTACCTGGATGGGAGACCACCTGGGAAAACCGGGTGCTGTAGTATTTTTGGCCTCCCAATCCGCCTTTTCCTTTAGTCGCCGGTGCCCGAGGATTCCTCTTCCCCATCCGGGCACTGCTGCAGGCCTCATCTCCTCAAGCCTCTCCCAACACAGCGTGTGCCGGAGGGGGCGCTTCCCGCCGGTCCTGCTGGACATGCCGCCAGAAGGTGGCCCTGGGAGGCAGCCGCACCCCAGCCGCTCCCGGGGTGGCTGGCTCTGACCCAGACTCTGCCGCAGGCCCGGCTGATGATCGGGAGGCCCGCAAGGCCTTCGACCTGAACCTGGCCGACAGCACCAGCGCCCATCCGCGCTGCCGCCACCTGTCTGCCTGTGTGTCTCTCCACAGCTCCCTCCAGAAAAAGCCCACCCTCCGCCGTTTCGCCACGGCCGTGGGCGGGAGTGGGTTCTTAGGCCGGGACCGGTCCTCTGGCCCAGCCGGTCACCAGGCACAGGGAACTTTCTTCGGCAGTTGGCGTGGGGGCAAGGGTGGCCTTGCTGGGTCTAAGGGGTCGTGCCGACTCAATGGTGTCTCCCAGTGGCTTCGGGCCAACTGCCGTCAGGCAGTAGGGCCGGCCAGGCGGCGGCTGGCCTTTGCCTAGAGCTGTGTGGGCAGACAGAGTGGTGAATGCCCAAGGAACCGCGGGCCACGTGCCCTTAAGCCTCCAAGGCCACGTCCTTGTGAGCGTCAAGAGGGATCTGGGGTGGAGGGCCAAGCGCCTACGGGCCTGGAGGGTCCCGCCTGACCTGAGCTGCGAGGTCACCCACGTGTCCGCCAACCCAGGGTCCCCAAGGCCTCCTGTCGCCTGCCTTGGCAGACGGCAGGGCCGTGCTGGAGATGGTTGGCTGCCGGGCTGGCGGTATGTCGGCAGCACCAGCGAAGCTGAGCCTCAAGAGGTGCCCCGTGGCTCCCGCTGCCTTCTACGGCCATACCACCCTGAACGCGCCCCATCTCGTCTGATCCTGGAAGCTAAGCAGGGTCGGGCCTGGTTAGTACTTGGATGGGAGACCACATTGGAATACCGGGTTCTGTATGCATTTTTGCCTCCCACTATAAATTCTCCTTTAGTCGCCTACGGCCGAGGCCGCCATCACCTCCGCCTGGCACCGCTGCAGGCCTCACCTCCTCAGGCCCCTCCCAACACAGCGTGCTCTGGAGGGGGCGCACCCCGCCGGTCTGGTTGGACATGCGGCCAGAAGGCGGCCCTGGTAGATAACCATAAACCAGCCGCTCCCGGGGTGGCTGGCCTACACCCAGACTGCACCGTAGGCCCGGCTGACGGCCGATAGGCCCACGAGGCCTTCGACCTACACCTGGCCGCCCCCACCAGCGCACATGCACGCCCCAGCCACCTATCCGCCCGTGTGTCTCTATACAGCTACCTCCGGAAAAAGCCCACCCTCTGCAGTTTCGCCTCAGCTGGAGGCAGGAGTGGGGTCGTGGGCCATGACCGGTTCTCCAGGTCGCCTGACCTCCAAAGCCGAGAACTGTGCTTTTTGGGTGGCGTGGGTACAAGTGTGGCTTTGCTGGGGCTAAGGGGCCGTGCCGGCCCAATGGTGGCTCCCAGTGGCTTTGGGCCAACCGCCGTCGGGCAGGAGGGCCGGCGCGGCCATGGCTGGGCTGCGCCAAGCACTGCGTGGGTGGACACGGTGGGAAATGCCCAAGGGACAGCAGGCCACTGGCCCTTAAGCCTCTGAGTCCCAGACCTTGTGAGCGTCAAGTGGGATCTGGGGCAGAGCGTCAAGCACCTACAAGCCTGGATGGTGCCCCCTGCATGGAGTTGCGAGGTCGCCCAAGAATCCACCACCCCCTGGAGCCCGAGGCCTGCTGTCGCCTGCCTGGGAGGGCGGCAGGGCCGTGCTGCCGAGGGCTGGTCACCAGACTGGCGGTAATTCGCCAGCACCAGCTAAGCTGAGGCTCAAGAGGCACCCCGTGGCGCCCGTTGCCTTCTACAGCCATACCACCCTAAACGCACCCCATCTCGTCTGATCCCTGAAGCTAAGCAGGGTCGGGTCTGTTTAGTACCTGGATGGGAGACCACCTGGGAAAACCGGGTGCTGTAGTATTTTTGGCCTCCCAATCCGCCTTTTCCTTTAGTCGCCGGTGCCCGAGGATTCCTCTGCCCCATCCGGGCACTGCTGCAGGCCTCATCTCCTCAAGCCTCTCCCAACACAGCGTGCGCCGGAGGGGGCACTTCCCGCCGGTCCTGCTGGACATGCCGCCAGAAGGCGGCCCTGGGAGGCAGCCGCACCCCAGCCGCTCCCGGGGTGGCTGGCTCTGACCCAGACTCTGCCGCAGGCCCGGCTGATGATCGGGAGGCCCGCAAGGCCTTCGACCTGCACCTGGCCGACAGCACCAGCGCCCATCCGCGCTGCCGCCACCTGTCTGCCTGTGTGTCTCTCCACAGCTCCCTCCGGAAAAAGCCCACCCTCCGCCGTTTCGCCACGGCCGTGGGCGGGAGTGGGTTCTTGGGCCGGGACCGGTCCTCTGGCCCAGCCGGTCACCAGGCACAGGGAACTTTCTTCGGCAGTTGGCGTGGGGGCAAGGGTGGCCTTGCTGGGTCTAAGGGGTCGTGCCGACTCAATGGTGTCTCCCAGTGTCTTCGGGCCAACTGCCGTCAGGCAGTAGGGCCGGCCAGGCGGCGGCTGGCCTTTGCCTAGAGCTGTGTGGGCAGACAGAGTGGTGAATGCCCAAGGAACCGCGGGCCACGTGCCCTTAAGCCTCCAAGGCCACGTCCTTGTGAGCGTCAAGAGGGATCTGGGGTGGAGGGCCAAGCGCCTACGGGCCTGGAGGGTCCCGCCTGACCTGAGCTGCGAGGTCACCCACGTGTCCGCCAACCCAGGGTCCCCGAGGCCTCCTGTCGCCTGCCTTGGCAGACGGCAGGGCCGTGCTGGAGATGGTTGGCTGCCGGGCTGGCGGTATGTCGGCAGCACCAGCGAAGCTGAGCCTCAAGAGGTGCCCCGTGGCTCCCGCTGCCTTCTACGGCCATACCACCCTGAACGCGCCCCATCTCGTCTGATCCTGGAAGCTAAGCAGGGTCGGGCCTGGTTAGTACTTGGATGGGAGACCACATTGGAATACCGGGTTCTGTATGCATTTTTGCCTCCCACTATAAATTCTCCTTTAGTCGCCTACGGCCGAGGCCGCCATCACCTCCGCCTAGCACCGCTGCAGGCCTCACCTCCTCAGGCCCCTCCCAACACAGCGTGCTCTGGAGGGGGCGCACCCCGCCGGTCTGGTTGGACATGCGGCCAGAAGGCGGCCCTGGTAGATAACCATAAACCAGCCGCTCCCGGGGTGGCTGGCCTACACCCAGACTGCACCGTAGGCCCGGCTGACGGCCGATAGGCCCACGAGGCCTTCGACCTACACCTGGCCGCCCCCACCAGCGCACATGCACGCCCCAGCCACCTATCTGCCCGTGTGTCTCTATACAGCTACCTCCGGAAAAAGCCCACCCTCTGCTGTTTCACCACAGCTGGAGGCAGGAGTGGGGTCGTGGGCCATGACCGGTTCTCCAGGTCGCCTGACCTCCAAAGCCGAGAACTGTGCTTTTTGGGTGGCGTGGGTACAAGGGTGGCTTTGCTGGGGCTAAGGGGCCGTGCCGGCCCAATGGTGGCTTCCAGTGGCTTTGGGCCAACCGCCGTCGGGCAGGAGGGCCGGCGCGGCCATGGCTGGGCTGCGCCAAGCACTGCGTGGGTGGACACGGTGGGAAATGCCCAAGGGACAGCAGGCCACTGGCCCTTAAGCCTCTGAGTCCCAGACCTTGTGAGCATCAAGTGGGATCTGGGGCAGAGCGTCAAGCACTTACAAGCCTGGATGGTGCCGCCTGAACATAGTTGCGAGGTCGCCCAAGAATCCACCATCCCCTGGAGCCCGAGGCCTGCTGTCGCCTGCCTGGGTGGGCGGCAGGGCCGTGCTGCCGAGGGCTGGTCACCAGGCTGGCGGTAATTCGCCAGCACCAGCTAAGCTGAGGCTCAAGAGGCACCCCGTGGCGCCCGTTGCCTTCTGCAGCCATACCACCCTAAACGCACCCCATCTCGTCTGATCCCTGAAGCTAAGCAGGGTCGGGTCTGTTTAGTACCTGGATGGGAGACCACCTGGGAAAACCGGGTGCTGTAGTATTTTTGGCCTCCCAATCCGCCTTTTCCTTTAGTCGCCGGTGCCCGAGGATTCCTCTTCCCCATCCGGGCACTGCTGCAGGCCTCATCTCCTCAAGCCTCTCCCAACACAGCGTGTGCCGGAGGGGGCGCTTCCCGCCGGTCCTGCTGGACATGCCGCCAGAAGGTGGCCCTGGGAGGCAGCCGCACCCCAGCCGCTCCCGGGGTGGCTGGCTCTGACCCAGACTCTGCCGCAGGCCCGGCTGATGATCGGGAGGCCCGCAAGGCCTTCGACCTGAACCTGGCCGACAGCACCAGCGCCCATCCGCGCTGCCGCCACCTGTCTGCCTGTGTGTCTCTCCACAGCTCCCTCCAGAAAAAGCCCACCCTCCGCCGTTTCGCCACGGCCGTGGGCGGGAGTGGGTTCTTGGGCCGGGACCGGTCCTCTGGCCCAGCCGGTCACCAGGCACAGGGAACTTTCTTCGGCAGTTGGCGTGGGGGCAAGGGTGGCCTTGCTGGGTCTAAGGGGTCGTGCCGACTCAATGGTGTCTCCCAGTGGCTTCGGGCCAACTGCCGTCAGGCAGTAGGGCCGGCCAGGCGGCGGCTGGCCTTTGCCTAGAGCTGTGTGGGCAGACAGAGTGGTGAATGCCCAAGGAACCGCGGGCCACGTGCCCTTAAGCCTCCAAGGCCACGTCCTTGTGAGCGTCAAGAGGGATCTGGGGTGGAGGGCCAAGCGCCTACGGGCCTGGAGGGTCCCGCCTGACCTGAGCTGCGAGGTCACCCACGTGTCCGCCAACCCAGGGTCCCCAAGGCCTCCTGTCGCCTGCCTTGGCAGACGGCAGGGCCGTGCTGGAGATGGTTGGCTGCCGGGCTGGCGGTATGTCGGCAGCACCAGCGAAGCTGAGCCTCAAGAGGTGCCCCGTGGCTCCCGCTGCCTTCTACGGCCATACCACCCTGAACGCGCCCCATCTCGTCTGATCCTGGAAGCTAAGCAGGGTCGGGCCTGGTTAGTACTTGGATGGGAGACCACATTGGAATACCGGGTTCTGTATGCATTTTTGCCTCCCACTATAAATTCTCCGTTAGTCGCCTACGGCCGAGGCCGCCATCACCTCCGCCTGGCACCGCTGCAGGCCTCACCTCCTCAGGCCCCTCCCAACACAGCGTGATCTGGAGGGGGCGCACCCCGCCGGACTGGTTGGACATGCGGCCAGAAGGCGGCCCTGGTAGATAACCATAAACCAGCCGCTCCCGGGGTGGCTGGCCTACACCCAGACTGCACCGTAGGCCCGGCTGACGGCCGATAGGCCCACGAGGCCTTCGACCTACACCTGGCCACCCCCACCAGCGCACATGCACGCCCCAGCCACCTATCTGCCCGTGTGTCTCTATACAGCTACCTCCGGAAAAAGCCCACCCTCTGCTGTTTCGCCACAGCTGGAGGCAGGAGTGGGGTCGTGGGCCATGACCGGTTCTCCAGGTCGCCTGACCTCCAAAGCCGAGAACTGTGCTTTTTGGGTGGCGTGGGTACAAGGGTGGCTTTGCTGGGGCTAAGGGGCCGTGCCGGCCCAATGGTGGCTCCCAGTGGCTTTGGGCCAACCGCCGTCGGGCAGGAGGGCCGGCGCGGCCATGGCTGGGCTGCGCCAAGCACTGCGTGGGTGGACACGGTGGGAAATGCCCAAGGGACAGCAGGCCACTGGCCCTTAAGCCTCTGAGTCCCAGACCTTGTGAGCGTCAAGTGGGATCTGGGGCAGAGCGTCAAACACCTACAAGCCTGGATGTTGCCGCCTGAACGGAGTTGCGAGGTCGCCCAAGAATCCACCACCCCCTGGACCCCGAGGCCTGCTGTCGCCTGCCTGGGTGGGCGGCAGGGCCGTGCTGCCGAGGGCTGGTCACCAGACTGGCGGTAATTCGCCAGCACCAGCTAAGCTAAGGCTCAAGAGGCACCCCGTGGCGCCCGTTGCCTTCTGCAGCCATACCACCCTAAACGCACCCCATCTCGTCTGATCCCTTTAGCTAAGGAGGGTCGGGTCTGTTTAGTACCTGGATGGGAGACCACCTGGGAAAACCGGGTGCTGTAGTATTTTTGGCCTCCCAATCCGCCTTTTCCTTTAGTCGCCGGTGCCCGAGGATTCCTCTGCCCCATCCGGGCACTGCTGCAGGCCTCATCTCCTCAAGCCTCTCCCAACACAGCGTGCGCCGGAGGGGGCGCTTCCCGCCGGTCCTGCTGGACATGCCGCCAGAAGGCGGCCCTGGGAGGCAGCCGCACCCCAGCCGCTCCCGGGGTGGCTGGCTCTGACCCAGACTCTGCCGCAGGCCCGGCTGATGATCGGGAGGCCCGCAAGGCCTTCGACCTGCACCTGGCCGACAGCACCAGCGCCCATCCGCGCTGCCGCCACCTGTCTGCCTGTGTGTCTCTCCACAGCTCCCTCCGGAAAAAGCCCACACTCCGCCGTTTCGCCACGGCCGTGGGCGGGAGTGGGTTCTTGGGCCGGGACCGGTCCTCTGGCCCATCCGGTCACCAGGCACAGGCAACTTTGTTCGGCAGTTGGCGTGGGGGCAAGGGTGGCCTTGCTGGGTCTAAGGGGTCGTGCCGACTCAGTGCTGTCTCACAGGGGCTTCGGGCCAACTGCTGTCAGGCAGAAGGGCCGGCCAGGCGGCGGCTGGCCTTTGCCTAGAGCTGTGTGGGCAGACAGAGTGGTGAATGCCCAAGGAACCGCGGGCCACGTGCCCTTAAGCCTCCAAGGCCACGTCCTTGTGAGCGTCAAGAGGGATCTGGGGTGGAGGGCCAAGCGCCTACGGGCCTGGAGGGTCCCGCCTGACCTGAGCTGCGAGGTCACCCACGTGTCTGCCAACCCAGGGTCCCCGAGGCCTCCTGTCGCCTGCCTTGGCAGACGGCAGGGCCGTGCTGGAGATGGTTGGCTGCCGGGCTGGCGGTATGTCGGCAGCACCAGCGAAGCTGAGCCTCAAGAGGTGCCCCGTGGCTCCCGCTGCCTTCTACGGCCATACCACCCTGAACGCGCCCCATCTCGTCTGATCCTGGAAGCTAAGCAGGGTCGGGCCTGGTTAGTACTTGGATGGGAGACCACATTGGAATGCCGGGTTCTGTATGCATTTTTGCCTCCCACTATAAATTCTCCTTTAGTCGCCCACGGCCGAGGCCGCCATCACCTCCGCCTGGCACCGCTGCAGGCCTCACCTCCTCAGGCCCCTCCCAACACAGCGTGCTCTGGAGGGGCCGCACCCCGCCGGTCTGGTTGGACATGCGGCCAGAAGGCGGCCCTGGTAGATAACCATAAACCAGCCGCTCCCGGGGTGGCTGGCCTACACCCAGACTGCACCGTAGGCCCGGCTGACGGCCGATAGGCCCACGAGGCCTTCGACCTACACCTGGCCGCCCCCACCAGCGCACATGCACGCCCCAGCCACCTATCTGCCCGTGTGTCTCTCTACAGCTACCTCCGGAAAAAGCCCACCCTCTGCTGTTTCACCACAGCTGGAGGCAGGAGTGGGGTCGTGGGCCATGACCGGTTCTCCAGGTCGCCTGACCTCCAAAGCCGAGAACTGTGCTTTTTGGGTGGCGTGGGTACAAGGGTGGCTTTGCTGGGGCTAAGGGGCCGTGCCGGCCCAATGGTGGCTCCCAGAGGCTTTGGGTCAACCGCCGTCGGGCAGGAAGGCCAGCGCGGCCAGGGCTGGGCTGCGCCAAGCACTGCGTGGGTGGACACGGTGGGAAATGCCCAAGGGACAGCAGGCCACTGGCCCTTAAGCCTCTGAGTCCCAGACCTTGTGAGCGTCAAGTGGGATCTGGGGCAGAGCTTCAAGCACCTACAAGCCTGGATGGTGCCGCCTGAACGGAGTTGCGAGGTCGCCCAAGAATCCACCACCCCCTGGACCCCGAAGACTGCTGTCGCCTGCCTGGGTGGGCGGCAGGGCCGTGCTGCCGAGGGCTGGTCACCAGACTGGCGGTAATTCGCCAGCACCAGCTAAGCTGAGGCTCAAGAAGCACCCCGTGGCGCCCGTTGCCTTCTGCAGCCATACCACCCTAAACGCACCCCATCTCGTCTGATCCCTGAAGCTAAGCAGGGTCGGGTCTGTTTAGTACATGGATGGGAGACCACCTGGGAAAACCGGGTGCTGTAGTATTTTTGGCCTCCCAATCCGCCTTTTCCTTTAGTCGCCGGTGCCCGAGGATTACTCTGTCCCATCCGGGCACTGCTGCAGGCCTCATCTCCTCAAGCCTCTCCCAACACAGCGTGCGCCAGAGGGGGCGCTTCCCGCCGGTCCTGCTGGACATGCTGCCAGAAGGCGGCCCTGGGAGGCAGCCGCACCCCAGCCGCTCCCGGGGTGGCTGGCTCTGACCCAGACTCTGCCGCAGGCCCGGCTGATGATCGGGAGGCCCGCAAGGCCTTCGACCTGCACCTGGCCGACAGCACCAGCGCCCATCCGCGCTGCCGCCACCTGTCTGCCTGTGTGTCTCTCCACAGCTCCCTCCGGAAAAAGCCCACCCTCCGCCGTTTCGCCACGGCCGTGGGCGGGAGTGGGTTCTTGGGCCGGGACCAGTCCTTTGGCCCAGCCGGTCACCAGGCACAGGCAACTTTGTTCGACAGTTGGCGTGGGGGCAAGGGTGGCCTTGCTGGGTCTAAGGGGTCGTGCCGACTCAATGGTGTCTCCCAGTGGCTTCGGGCCAACTGCCGTCAGGCAGTAGGGCCGGCCAGGCGGCGGCTGGCCTTTGCCTAGAGCTGTGTGGGCAGACAGACTGGTGAATGCCCAAGGAACCGCGGGCCACGTGCCCTTAAGCCTCCAAGGCCACGTCCTTGTGAGCGTCAAGAGGGATCTGGGGTGGAGGGCCAAGCGCCTACGGGCCTGGAGGGTCCCGCCTGACCTGAGCTGCGAGGTCACCCACGTGTCCGCCAACCCAGGGTCCCCGAGGCCTCCTGTCGCCTGCCTTGGCAGACGGCAGGGCCGTGCTGGAGATGGTTGGCTGCCGGGCTGGCGGTATGTCGGCAGCACCAGCGAAGCTGAGCCTCAAGAGGTGCCCCGTGGCTCCCGCTGCCTTCTACGGCCATACCACCCTGAACGCGGCCCATCTCGTCTGATCCTGGAAGCTAAGCAGGGTCGGGCCTGGTTAGTACTTGGATGGGAGACCACATTGGAATGCCGGGTTCTGTATGCATTTTTGCCTCCCACTATAAATTCTCCTTTAGTCGCCCACGGCCGAGGCCGCCATCACCTCCGCCTGGCACCGCTGCAGGACTCACCTCCTCAGGCCCCTCCCAACACAGCGTGCTCTGGAGGGGGCGCACCCCGCCGGTCTGGTTGGACATGCGGCCAGAAGGCGGCCCTGGTAGATAACCATAAACCAGCCGCTCCCGGGGTGGCTGGCCTACACCCAGACTGCACCGTAGGCCCGGCTGACGGCCGATAGGCCCACGAGGCCTTCGACCTACACCTGGCCGCCCCCACCAGCGCACATGCACGCCCCAGCCACCTATCTGCCCGTGTGTCTCTCTACAGCTACCTCCGGAAAAAGCCCACCCTCTGCTGTTTCACCACAGCTGGAGGCAGGACTGGGTCGTGGGCCATGACCGGTTCTCCAGGTCGCCTGACCTCCAAAGCCGAGAACTGTGCTTTTTGGGTGGCGTGGGTACAAGGGTGGCTTTGCTGGGGCTAAGGGGCCGTGCCGGCCCAATGGTGGCTCCCAGAGGCTTTGGGCCAACCGCCGTCGGGCAGGAAGGCCAGCGCGGCCATGGCTGGGCTGCGCCAAGCACTGCGTGGGTGGACACGGTGGGAAATGCCCAAGGGACAGCAGGCCACTGGCCCTTAAGCCTCTGAGTCCCAGACCTTGTGAGCATCAAGTGGGATCTGGGGCAGAGCGTCAAGCACCTACAAGCCTGGATGGTGCCGCCTGAACGGAGTTGCGAGGTCGCCCAAGAATCCACCACCCCCTGGACCCCGAAGACTGCTGTCGCCTGCCTGGGTGGGCGGCAGGGCCGTGCTGCCGAGGGCTGGTCACCAGACTGGCGGTAATTCGCCAGCACCAGCTAAGCTGAGGCTCAAGAAGCACCCCGTGGCGCCCGTTGCCTTCTGCAGCCATACCACCCTAAACGCACCCCATCTCGTCTGATCCCTGAAGCTAAGCAGGGTCGGGTCTGTTTAGTACATGGATGGGAGACCACCTGGGAAAACCGGGTGCTGTAGTATTTTTGGCCTCCCAATCCGCCTTTTCCTTTAGTCGCCGGTGCCCGAGGATTACTCTGTCCCATCCGGGCACAGCTGCAGGCCTCATCTCCTCAAGCCTCTCCCAACACAGCGTGCGCCGGAGGGGGCGCTTCCCGCCGGTCCTGCTGGACATGCCGCCAGAAGGCGGCCCTGGGAGGCAGCCGCACCCCAGCCGCTCCCGGGGTGGCTGGCTCTGACTCAGACTCTGCCGCAGGCCCGGCTGATGATCGGGAGGCCCGCAAGTCCTTCGACCTGCACCTGGCCGACAGCACCAGCGCCCATCCGCGCTGCCGCCACCTGTCTGCCTGTGTGTCTCTCCACAGCTCCCTCCGGAAAAAGCCCACCCTCCGCCGTTTCGCCACGGCCGTGGGCGGGAGTGGGTTCTTGGGCCGGGACCGGTCCTCTGGCCCAGCCGGTCACCAGGCACAGGCAACTTTGTTCGACAGTTGGCGTGGGGGCAAGGGTGGCCTTGCTGGGTCTAAGGGGTCGTGCCGACTCAATGGTGTCTCCCAGTGGCTTCGGGCCAACTGCCGTCAGGCAGTAGGGCCGGCCAGGCGGCGGCTGGCCTTTGCCTAGAGCTGTGTGGGCAGACAGAGTGGTGAATGCCCAAGGAACCGCGGGCCACGTGCCCTTAAGCCTCCAAGGCCACGTCCTTGTGAGCGTCAAGAGGGATCTGGGGTGGAGGGCCAAGCGCCTACGGGCCTGGAGGGTCCCGCCTGACCTGAGCTGCGAGGTCACCCACGTGTCCGCCAACCCAGGGTCCCCGAGGCCTCCTGTCGCCTGCCTTGGCAGACGGCAGGGCCGTGCTGGAGATGGTTGGCTGCCGGGCTGGCGGTATGTCGGCAGCACCAGCGAAGCTGAGCCTCAAGAGGTGCCCCGTGGCTCCCGCTGCCTTCTACGGCCATACCACCCTGAACGCGCCCCATCTCGTCTGATCCTGGAAGCTAAGCAGGGTCGGGCCTGGTTAGTACTTGGATGGGAGACCACATTGGAATGCCGGGTTCTGTATGCATTTTTGCCTCCCACTATAAATTCTCCTTTAGTCGCCCACGGCCGAGGCCGCCATCACCTCCGCCTGGCACCGCTGCAGGCCTCACCTCCTCAGGCCCCTCCCAACGCAGCGTGCTCTGGAGGGGGCGCACCCCGCCGGTCTGGTTGGACATGCGGCCAGAAGGCGGCCCTGGTAGATAACCATAAACCAGCCGCTCCCGGGGTGGCTGGCCTACACCCAGACTGCACCGTAGGCCCGGCTGACGGCCGATAGGCCCACGAGGCCTTCGACCTACACCTGGCCGCCCCCACCAGCGCACATGCACGCCCCAGCCACCTATCTGCCCGTGTGTCTCTCTACAGCTACCTCCGGAAAAAGCCCACCCTCTGCTGTTTCACCACAGCTGGAGGCAGGAGTGGGGTCGTGGGCCATGACCGGTTCTCCAGGTCGCCTGACCTCCAAAGCCGAGAACTGTGCTTTTTGGGTGGCGTGGGTACAAGGGTGGCTTTGCTGGGGCTAAGGGGCCGTGCCGGCCCAATGGTGGCTCCCAGAGGCTTTGGGCCAACCGCCGTCAGGCAGGAAGGCCAGCGCGGCCATGGCTGGGCTGCGCCAAGCACTGCGTGGGTGGACACGGTGGGAAATGCCCAAGGGACAGCAGGCCACTGGCCCTTAAGCCTCTGAGTCCCAGACCTTGTGAGCGTCAAGTGGGATCTGGGGCAGAGCTTGAAGCACCTACAAGCCTGGATGGTGCCACCTGAACGGAGTTGCGAGGTCGCCCAAGTATCCACCACCCCCTGGACCCCGAAGACTGCTGCCGCCTGCCTGGGTGGGCGGCAGGGCCGTGCTGCCGAGGGCTGGTCACCAGATTGGCGGTAATTCGCCAGCACCAGCTAAGCTGAGGCTCAAGAAGCACCCCGTGGCGCCCGTTGCCTTCTGCAGCCATACCACCCTAAACGCACCCCATCTCGTCTGATCCCTGAAGCTAAGCAGGGTCGGGTCTGTTTAGTACATGGATGGGAGACCACCTGGGAAAACCGGGTGCTGTAGTATTTTTGGCCTCCCAATCCGCCTTTTCCTTTAGTCGCCGGTGCCCGAGGATTACTCTGTCCCATCCGGGCACTGCTGCAGGCCTCATCTCCTCAAGCCTCTCCCAACACAGCGTGCGCCGGAGGGGGCGCTTCCCGCCGGTCCTGCTGGACATGCCGCCAGAAGGCGGCCCTGGGAGGCAGCCGCACCCCAGCCGCTCCCGGGGTGGCTGGCTCTGACCCAGACTCTGCCGCAGGCCCGGCTGATGATCGGGAGGCCCGCAAGGCCTTCGACCTGCACCTGGCCGACAGCACCAGCGCCCATCCGCGCTGCCGCCACCTGTCTGCCTGTGTGTCTCTCCACAGCTCCCTCCGGAAAAAGCCCACCCTCCGCCGTTTCGCCACGGCCGTGGGCGGGAGTGGGTTCTTGGGCCGGGACCGGTCCTCTGGCCCAGCCGGTCACCAGGCACAGGCAACTTTGTTCGACAGTTGGCGTGGGGGCAAGGGTGGCCTTGCTGGGTCTAAGGGGTCGTGCCGACTCAATGGTGTCTCCCAGTGGCTTCGGGCCAACTGCCGTCAGGCAGTAGGGCCGGCCAGGCGGCGGCTGGCCTTTGCCTAGAGCTGTGTGGGCAGACAGAGTGGTGAATGCCCAAGGAACCGCGGGCCACGTGCCCTTAAGCCTCCAAGGCCACGTCCTTGTGAGCGTCAAGAGGGATCTGGGGTGGAGGGCCAAGCGCCTACGGGCCTGGAGGGTCCCGCCTGACCTGAGCTGCGAGGTCACCCACGTGTCCGCCAACCCAGGGTCCCCGAGGCCTCCTGTCGCCTGCCTTGGCAGACGGCAGGGCCGTGCTGGAGATGGTTGGCTGCCGGGCTGGCGGTATGTCGGCAGCACCAGCGAAGCTGAGCCTCAAGAGGTGCCCCGTGGCTCCCGCTGCCTTCTACGGCCATACCACCCTGAACGCGCCCCATCTCGTCTGATCCTGGAAGCTAAGCAGGGTCGGGCCTGGTTAGTACTTGGATGGGAGACCACATTGGAATGCCGGGTTCTGTATGCATTTTTGCCTCCCACTATAAATTCTCCTTTAGTCGCCCACGGCCGAGGCCGCCATCACCTCCGCCTGGCACCGCTGCAGGACTCACCTCCTCAGGCCCCTCCCAACACAGCGTGCTCTGGAGGGGGCGCACCCCGCCGGTCTGGTTGGACATGCGGCCAGAAGGCGGCCCTGGTAGATAACCATAAACCAGCCGCTCCCGGGGTGGCTGGCCTACACCCAGACTGCACCGTAGGCCCGGCTGACGGCCGATAGGCCCACGAGGCCTTCGACCTACACCTGGCCGCCCCCACCAGCGCATATGCACGCCCCAGCCACCTATCTGCCCGTGTGTCTCTCTACAGCTACCTCCGGAAAAAGCCCACCCTCTGCTGTTTCACCACAGCTGGAGGCAGGAGTGGGGTCGTGGGCCATGACCGGTTCTCCAGGTCGCCTGACATCCAAAGCCGAGAACTGTGCTTTTTGGGTGGCGTGGGTACAAGGGTGGCTTTGCTGGGGCTAAGGGGCCGTGCCGGCCCAATGGTGGCTCCCAGAGGCTTTGGGCCAACCGCCGTCGGGCAGGAAGGCCAGCGCGGCCATGGCTGGGCTGCGCCAAGCACTGCGTGGGTGGACACGGTGGGAAATGCCCAAGGGACAGCAGGCCACTGGCCCTTAAGCCTCTGAGTCCCAGACCTTGTGAGCGTCAAGTGGGATCTGGGGCAGAGCGTCAAGCACCTACAAGCCTGGATGGTGCCGCCTGAACGGAGTTGCGAGGTCGCCCAAGAATCCACCACCCCTGGACCCCGAAGACTGCTGTCGCCTGCCTGGGTGGGCGGCAGGGCCGTGCTGCCGAGGGCTGGTCACCAGACTGGCGGTAATTCGCCAGCACCAGCTAAGCTGAGGCTCAAGAAGCACCCCGTGGCGCCCGTTGCCTTCTGCAGCCATACCACCCTAAACGCACCCCATCTCGTCTGATCCCTGAAGCTAAGCAGGGTCGGGTCTGTTTAGTACATGGATGGGAGACCACCTGGGAAAACCGGGTGCTGTAGTATTTTTGGCCTCCCAATCCGCCTTTTCCTTTAGTCGCCGGTGCCCGAGGATTACTCTGTCCCATCCGGGCACTGCTGCAGGCCTCATCTCCTCAAGCCTCTCCCAACACAGCGTGCGCCGGAGGGGGCGCTTCCCGCCGGTCCTGCTGGACATGCCGCCAGAAGGCGGCCCTGGGAGGCAGCCGCACCCC
Organism: Balaenoptera physalus; assembly: GCF_965194825.1. Lineage (NCBI taxonomy): Eukaryota > Metazoa > Chordata > Mammalia > Artiodactyla > Balaenopteridae > Balaenoptera > Balaenoptera physalus. Next base: position 66,367 of record NW_028124707.1, read on the forward strand.
AGCCGCTCCCGGGGTGGCTGGCTCTGACCCAGACTCTGCCGCAGGCCCGGCTGATGATCGGGAGGCCCGCAAGGCCTTCGACCTGCACCTGGCCGACAGCACCAGCGCCCATCCGCGCTGCCGCCACCTGTCTGCCTGTGTGTCTCTCCACAGCTCCCTCCGGAAAAAGCCCACCCTCCGCCGTTTCGCCACGGTCGTGGGCGGGAGTGGGTTCTTGGGCCGGGACCGGTCCTCTGGCCCAGCCGGTCACCAGGCACAGGCAACTTTGTTCGACAGTTGCGTGGGGGCAAGGGTGGCCTTGCTGGGTCTAAGGGGTCGTGCCGACTCAATGGTGTCTCCCAGTGGCTTCGGGCCAACTGCCGTCAGGCAGTAGGGCCGGCCAGGCGGCGGCTGGCCTTTGCCTAGAGCTGTGTGGGCAGACAGAGTGGTGAATGCCCAAGGAACCGCGGGCCACGTGCCCTTAAGCCTCCAAGGCCACGTCCTTGTGAGCGTCAAGAGGGATCTGGGGTGGAGGGCCAAGCGCCTACGGGCCTGGAGGGTCCCGCCTGACCTGAGCTGCGAGGTCACCCACGTGTCCGCCAACCCAGGGTCCCCGAGGCCTCCTGTCGCCTGCCTTGGCAGACGGCAGGGCCGTGCTGGAGATGGTTGGCTGCCGGGCTGGCGGTATGTCGGCAGCACCAGCGAAGCTGAGCCTCAAGAGGTGCCCCGTGGCTCCCGCTGCCTTCTACGGCCATACCACCCTGAACGCGCCCCATCTCGTCTGATCCTGGAAGCTAAGCAGGGTCGGGCCTGGTTAGTACTTGGATGGGAGACCACATTGGAATGCGGGGTTCTGTATGCATTTTTGCCTCCCACTATAAATTCTCCTTTAGTCGCCCACGGCCGAGGCCGCCATCACCTCCGCCTGGCACCGCTGCAGGCCTCACCTCCTCAGGCCCCTCCCAACACAGCGTGCTCTGGAGGGGGCGCACCCCGCCGGTCTGGTTGGACATGCGGCCAGAAGGCGGCCCTGGTAGATAACCATAAACCAGCCGCTCCCGGGGTGGCTGGCCTACACCCAGACTGCACCGTAGGCCCGGCTGACGGCCGATAGGCCCACGAGGCCTTCGACCTACACCTGGCCGCCCCCACCAGCGCACATGCACGCCCCAGCCACCTATCTGCCCGTGTGTCTCTCTACAGCTACCTCCGGAAAAAGCCCACCCTCTGCTGTTTCACCACAGCTGGAGGCAGGAGTGGGGTCGTGGGCCATGACCGGTTCTCCAGGTCGCCTGACCTCCAAAGCCGAGAACTGTGCTTTTTGGGTGGCGTGGGTACAAGGGTGGCTTTGCTGGGGCTAAGGGGCCGTGCCGGCCCAATGGTGGCTCCCAGAGGCTTTGGGCCAACCGCCGTCAGGCAGGAAGGCCAGCGCGGCCATGGCTGGGCTGCGCCAAGCACTGCGTGGGTGGACACGGTGGGAAATGCCCAAGGGACAGCAGGCCACTGGCCCTTAAGCCTCTGAGTCCCAGACCTTGTGAGCGTCAAGTGGGATCTGGGGCAGAGCTTCAAGCACCTACAAGCCTGGATGGTGCCGCCTGAACGGAGTTGCGAGGTCGCCCAAGAATCCACCACCCCCTGGACCCCGAAGACTGCTGTCGCCTGCCTGGGTGGGCGGCAGGGCCGTGCTGCCGAGGGCTGGTCACCAGATTGTCGGTAATTCGCCAGCACCAGCTAAGCTGAGGCTCAAGAAGCACCCCGTGGCGCCCGTTGCCTTCTGCAGCCATACCACCCTAAACGCACCCCATCTCGTCTGATCCCTGAAGCTAAGCAGGGTCGGGTCTGTTTAGTACATGGATGGGAGACCACCTGGGAAAACCGGGTGCTGTAGTATTTTTGGCCTCCCAATCCGCCTTTTCCTTTAGTCGCCGGTGCCCGAGGATTCCTCTGTCCCATCCGGGCACTGCTGCAGGCCTCATCTCCTCAAGCCTCTCCCAACACAGCGTGCGCCGGAGGGGGCGCTTCCCGCCGGTCCTGCTGGACATGCCGCCAGAAGGCGGCCCTGGGAGGCAGCCGCACCCCAGCCGCTCCCGGGGTGGCTGGCTCTGACCCAGACTCTGCCGCAGGCCCGGCTGATGATCGGGAGGCCCGCAAGGCCTTCGACCTGCACCTGGCCGACAGCACCAGCGCCCATCCGCGCTGCCGCCACCTGTCTGCCTGTGTGTCTCTCCACAGCTCCCTCCGGAAAAAGCCCACCCTCCGCCGTTTCGCCACGGCCGTGGGCGGGAGTGGGTTCTTGGGCCGGGACCGGTCCTCTGGCCCAGCCGGTCACCAGGCACAGGCAACTTTGTTCGACAGTTGGCGTGGGGGCAAGGGTGGCCTTGCTGGGTCTAAGGGGTCGTGCCGACTCAATGGTGTCTCCCAGTGGCTTCGGGCCAACTGCCGTCAGGCAGTAGGGCCGGCCAGGCGGCGGCTGGCCTTTGCCTAGAGCTGTGTGGGCAGACAGAGTGGTGAATGCCCAAGGAACCGCGGGCCACGTGCCCTTAAGCCTCCAAGGCCACGTCCTTGTGAGCGTCAAGAGGGATCTGGGGTGGAGGGCCAAGCGCCTACGGGCCTGGAGGGTCCCGCCTGACCTGAGCTGCGAGGTCACCCACGTGTCCGCCAACCCAGGGTCCCCGAGGCCTCCTGTCGCCTGCCTTGGCAGACGGCAGGGCCGTGCTGGAGATGGTTGGCTGCCGGGCTGGCGGTATGTCGGCAGCACCAGCGAAGCTGAGCCTCAAGAGGTGCCCCGTGGCTCCCGCTGCCTTCTACGGCCATACCACCCTGAACGCGCCCCATCTCGTCTGATCCTGGAAGCTAAGCAGGGTCGGGCCTGGTTAGTACTTGGATGGGAGACCACATTGGAATGCCGGGTTCTGTATGCATTTTTGCCTCCCACTATAAATTCTCCTTTAGTCGCCCACGGCCGAGGCCGCCATCACCTCCGCCTGGCACCGCTGCAGGACTCACCTCCTCAGGCCCCTCCCAACACAGCGTGATCTGGAGGGGGCGCACCCCGCCGGTCTGGTTGGACATGCGGCCAGAAGGCGGCCCTGGTAGATAACCATAAACCAGCCGCTCCCGGGGTGGCTGGCCTACACCCAGACTGCACCGTAGGCCCGGCTGACGGCCGATAGGCCCACGAGGCCTTCGACCTACACCTGGCCGCCCCCACCAGCGCATATGCACGCCCCAGCCACCTATCTGCCCGTGTGTCTCTCTACAGCTACCTCCGGAAAAAGCCCACCCTCTGCTGTTTCACCACAGCTGGAGGCAGGAGTGGGGTCGTGGGCCATGACCGGTTCTCCAGGTCGCCTGACATCCAAAGCCGAGAACTGTGCTTTTTGGGTGGCGTGGGTACAAGGGTGGCTTTGCTGGGGCTAAGGGGCCGTGCCGGCCCAATGGTGGCTCCCAGAGGCTTTGGGCCAACCGCCGTCGGGCAGGAAGGCCAGCGCGGCCATGGCTGGGCTGCGCCAAGCACTGCGTGGGTGGACACGGTGGGAAATGCCCAAGGGACAGCAGGCCACTGGCCCTTAAGCCTCTGAGTCCCAGACCTTGTGAGCGTCAAGTGGGATCTGGGGCAGAGCGTCAAGCACCTACAAGCCTGGATGGTGCCGCCTGAACGGAGTTGCGAGGTCGCCCAAGAATCCACCACCCCCTGGACCCCGAAGACTGCTGTCGCCTGCCTGGGTGGGCGGCAGGGCCGTGCTGCCGAGGGCTGGTCACCAGACTGGCGGTAATTCGCCAGCACCAGCTAAGCTGAGGCTCAAGAAGCACCCCGTGGCGCCCGTTGCCTTCTGCAGCCATACCACCCTAAACGCACCCCATCTCGTCTGATCCCTGAAGCTAAGCAGGGTCGGGTCTGTTTAGTACATGGATGGGAGACCACCTGGGAAAACCGGGTGCTGTAGTATTTTTGGCCTCCCAATCCGCCTTTTCTTTTAGTCGCCGGTGCCCGAGGATTACTCTGTCCCATCCGGGCACTGCTGCAGGCCTCATCTCCTCAAGCCTCTCCCAACACAGCGTGCGCCGGAGGGGGCGCTTCCCGCCGGTCCTGCTGGACATGCCGCCAGAAGGCGGCCCTGGGAGGCAGCCGCACCCCAGCCGCTCCCGGGGTGGCTGGCTCTGACCCAGACTCTGCCGCAGGCCCGGCTGATGATCGGGAGGCCCGCAAGGCCTTCGACCTGCACCTGGCCGACAGCACCAGCGCCCATCCGCGCTGCCGCCACCTGTCTGCCTGTGTGTCTCTCCACAGCTCCCTCCGGAAAAAGCCCACCCTCCGCCGTTTCGCCACGGTCGTGGGCGGGAGTGGGTTCTTGGGCCGGGACCGGTCCTCTGGCCCAGCCGGTCACCAGGCACAGGCAACTTTGTTTCACAGTTGCGTGGGGGCAAGGGTGGCCTTGCTGGGTCTAAGGGGTCGTGCCGACTCAATGGTGTCTCCCAGTGGCTTCGGGCCAACTGCCGTCAGGCAGTAGGGCCGGCCAGGCGGCGGCTGGCCTTTGCCTAGAGCTGTGTGGGCAGACAGAGTGGTGAATGCCCAAGGAACCGCGGGCCACGTGCCATTAAGCCTCCAAGGCCACGTCCTTGTGAGCGTCAAGAGGGATCTGGGGTGGAGGGCCAAGCGCCTACGGGCCTGGAGGGTCCCGCCTGACCTGAGCTGCGAGGTCACCCACGTGTCCGCCAACCCAGGGTCCCCGAGGCCTCCTGTCGCCTGCCTTGGCAGACGGCAGGGCCGTGCTGGAGATGGTTGGCTGCCGGGCTGGCGGTATGTCGGCAGCACCAGCGAAGCTGAGCCTCAAGAGGTGCCCCGTGGCTCCCGCTGCCTTCTACGGCCATACCACCCTGAACGCGCCCCATCTCGTCTGATCCTGGAAGCTAAGCAGGGTCGGGCCTGGTTAGTACTTGGATGGGAGACCACATTGGAATGCCGGGTTCTGTATGCATTTTTGCCTCACACTATAAATTCTCCTTTAGTCGCCCACGGCCGAGGCCGCCATCACCTCCGCCTGGCACCGCTGCAGGCCTCACCTCCTCAGGCCCCTCCCAACACAGCGTGCTCTGGAGGGGGCGCACCCCGCCGGTCTGGTTGGACATGCGGCCAGAAGGCGGCCCTGGTAGATAACCATAAACCAGCCGCTCCCGGGGTGGCTGGCCTACACCCAGACTGCACCGTAGGCCCGGCTGACGGCCGATAGGCCCACGAGGCCTTCGACCTACACCTGGCCGCCCCCACCAGCGCACATGCACGCCCCAGCCACCTATCTGCCCGTGTGTCTCTCTACAGCTACCTCCGGAAAAAGCCCACCCTCTGCTGTTTCACCACAGCTGGAGGCAGGAGTGGGGTCGTGGGCCATGACCGGTTCTCCAGGTCGCCTGACCTCCAAAGCCGAGAACTGTGCTTTTTGGGTGGCGTGGGTACAAGGGTGGCTTTGCTGGGGCTAAGGGGCCGTGCCGGCCCAATGGTGGCTCCCAGAGGCTTTGGGCCAACCGCCGTCAGGCAGGAAGGCCAGCGCGGCCATGGCTGGGCTGCGCCAAGCACTGCGTGGGTGGACACGGTGGGAAATGCCCAAGGGACAGCAGGCCACTGGCCCTTAAGCCTCTGAGTCCCAGACCTTGTGAGCGTCAAGTGGGATCTGGGGCAGAGCTTCAAGCACCTACAAGCCTGGATGGTGCCGCCTGAACGGAGTTGCGAGGTCGCCCAAGAATCCACCACCCCCTGGACCCCGAAGACTGCTGTCGCCTGCCTGGGTGGGCGGCAGGGCCGTGCTGCCGAGGGCTGGTCACCAGATTGTCGGTAATTCGCCAGCACCAGCTAAGCTGAGGCTCAAGAAGCACCCCGTGGCGCCCGTTGCCTTCTGCAGCCATACCACCCTAAACGCACCCCATCTCGTCTGATCCCTGAAGCTAAGCAGGGTCGGGTCTGTTTAGTACATGGATGGGAGACCACCTGGGAAAACCGGGTGCTGTAGTATTTTTGGCCTCCCAATCCGCCTTTTCCTTTAGTCGCCGGTGCCCGAGGATTACTCTGTCCCATCCGGGCACTGCTGCAGGCCTCATCTCCTCAAGCCTCTCCCAACACAGCGTGCGCCGGAGGGGGCGCTTCCCGCCGGTCCTGCTGGACATGCCGCCAGAAGGCGGCCCTGGGAGGCAGCCGCACCCCAGCCGCTCCCGGGGTGGCTGGCTCTGACCCAGACTCTGCCGCAGGCCCGGCTGATGATCGGGAGGCCCGCAAGGCCTTCGACCTGCACCTGGCCGACAGCACCAGCGCCCATTCGCGCTGCCGCCACCTGTCTGCCTGTGTGTCTCTCCACAGCTCCCTCCGGAAAAAGCCCACCCTCCACCGTTTCGCCACGGCCGTGGGCGGGAGTGGGTTCTTGGGCCGGGACCGGTCCTCTGGCCCAGCCGGTCACCAGGCACAGGCAACTTTGTTCGACAGTTGGCGTGGGGGCAAGGGTGGCCTTGCTGGGTCTAAGGGGTCGTGCCGACTCAATGGTGTCTCCCAGTGGCTTCGGGCCAACTGCCGTCAGGCAGTAGGGCCGGCCAGGCGGCGGCTGGCCTTTGCCTAGAGCTGTGTGGGCAGACAGAGTGGTGAATGCCCAAGGAACCGCGGGCCACGTGCCCTTAAACCTCCAAGGCCACGTCCTTGTGAGCGTCAAGAGGGATCTGGGGTGGAGGGCCAAGCGCCTACGGGCCTGGAGGGTCCCGCCTGACCTGAGCTGCGAGGTCACCCACGTGTCCGCCAACCCAGGGTCCCCGAGGCCTCCTGTCGCCTGCCTTGGCAGACGGCAGGGCCGTGCTGGAGATGGTTGGCTGCCGGGCTGGCGGTATGTCGGCAGCACCAGCGAAGCTGAGCCTCAAGAGGTGCCCCGTGGCTCCCGCTGCCTTCTACGGCCATACCACCCTGAACGCGCCCCATCTCGTCTGATCCTGGAAGCTAAGCAGGGTCGGGCCTGGTTAGTACTTGGATGGGAGACCACATTGGAATGCCGGGTTCTGTATGCATTTTTGCCTCCCACTATAAATTCTCCTTTAGTCGCCCATGGCCGAGGCCGCCATCACCTCCGCCTGGCACCGCTGCAGGACTCACCTCCTCAGGCCCCTCCCAACACAGCGTGCTCTGGAGGGGGCGCACCCCGCCGGTCTGGTTGGACATGCGGCCAGAAGGCGGCCCTGGTAGATAACCATAAACCAGCCGCTCCCGGGGTGGCTGGCCTACACCCAGACTGCACCGTAGGCCCGGCTGACGGCCGATAGGCCCACGAGGCCTTCGACCTACACCTGGCCGCCCCCACCAGCGCACATGCACGCCCCAGCCACCTATCTGCCCGTGTGTCTCTATACAGCTACCTCCGGAAAAAGCCCACCCTCTGCAGTTTCGCCTCAGCTGGAGGCAGGAGTGGGGTCGTGGGCCATGACCGGTTCTCCAGGTCGCCTGACCTCCAAAGCCGAGAACTGTGCTTTTTGGGTGGCGTGGGTACAAGTGTGGCTTTGCTGGGGCTAAGGGGCCGTGCCGGCCCAATGGTGGCTCCCAGTGGCTTTGGGCCAACCGCCGTGGGGCAGGAGGGCCGGCGCGGCCATGGCTGGGCTGCGCCAAGCACTGCGTGGGTGGACACGGTGGGAAATGCCCAAGGGACAGCAGGCCACTGGCCCTTAAGCCTCTGAGTCCCAGACCTTGTGAGCGTCAAGTGGGATCTGGGGCAGAGCGTCAAGCACCTACAAGCCTGGATGGTGCCCCCTGCATGGAGTTGCGAGGTCGCCCAAGAATCCACCACCCCCTGGAGCCCGAGGCCTGCTGTCGCCTGCCTGGGTGGGCGGCAGGGCCGTGCTGCCGAGGGCTGGTCACCAGACTGGCGGTAATTCGCCAGCACCAGCTAAGCTGAGGCTCAAGAGGCACCCCGTGGCGCCCGTTGCCTTCTACAGCCATACCACCCTAAACGCACCCCATCTCGTCTGATCCCTGAAGCTAAGCAGGGTCGGGTCTGTTTAGTACCTGGATGGGAGACCACCTGGGAAAACCGGGTGCTGTAGTATTTTTGGCCTCCCAATCCGCCTTTTCCTTTAGTCGCCGGTGCCCGAGGATTCCTCTGCCCCATCCGGGCACTGCTGCAGGCCTCATCTCCTCAAGCCTCTCCCAACACAGCGTGCGCCGGAGGGGGCGCTTCCCGCCGGTCCTGCTGGACATGCCGCCAGAAGGCAGCCCTGGGAGGCAGCCGCACCCCAGCCGCTCCCGGGGTGGCTGGCTCTGATCCAGACTCTGCCGCAGGCCCGGCTGATGATCGGGAGGCCCGCAAGGCCTTCGACCTGCACCTGGCCGACAGCACCAGCGCCCATCCGCGCTGCCGCCACCTGTCTGCCTGTGTGTTTCTCCACAGCTCCCTCCGGAAAAAGCCCACCCTCCGCCGTTTCGCCACGGCCGTGGGCGGGAGTGGGTTCTTGGGCCGGGACCGGTCCTCTGGCCCAGCCGGTCACCAGGCACAGGAACATTGTTCGGCAGTTGGCGTGGGGGCAAGGGTGGCCTTGCTGGGTCTAAGGGGTCGTGCCGACTCAATGGTGTCTCCCAGTGGCTTTGGGCCAACTGCCGTCAGGCAGTAGGGCCGGCCAGGCGGCGGCTGGCCTTTGCCTAGAGCTGTGTGGGCAGACAGAGTGGTGAATGCCCAAGGAACCGCAGGCCACGTGCCCTTAAGCCTCCAAGGCCACGTCCTTGTGAGCGTCAAGAGGGATCTGGGGTGGAGGGCCAAGCGCCTATGGGCCTGGAGGGTCCCGCCTGACCTGAGCTGCGAGGTCACCCACGTGTCTGCCAACCCAGGGTCCCCGAGGCCTCCTGTCGCCTGCCTTGGCAGACGGCAGGGCCGTGCTGGAGATGGTTGGCTGCCGGGCTGGCGGTATGTCGGCAGCACCAGCGAAGCTGAGCCTCAAGAGGTGCCCCGTGGCTCCCGCTGCCTTCTACGGCCATTCCACCCTGAACGCGCCCCATCTCGTCTGATCCTGGAAGCTAAGCAGGGTCGGGCCTGGTTAGTACTTGGATGGGAGACCACATTGGAATACCGGGTTCTGTATGCATTTTTGCCTCCCACTATAAATTCTCCTTTAGTCGCCTACGGCCGAGGCCGCCATCAACTCCGCCTGGCACCGCTGCAGGCCTCACCTCCTCAGGCCCCTCCCAACACAGCGTGCTCTGGAGGGGGCGCACCCCGCCGGTCTGGTTGGACATGCGGCCAGAAGGCGGCCCTGGTAGATAACCATAAACCAGCCGCTCCCGGGGTGGCTGGCCTACACCCAGACTGCACCATAGGCCCGGCTGACGGCCGATAGGCCCACGAGGCCTTCGACCTACACCTGGCCGCCCCCACCAGCGCACAGGCACGCCCCAGCCACCTATCCGCCCGTGTGTCTCTATACAGCTACCTCCGGAAAAAGCCCACCCTCTGCAGTTTCGCCTCAGCTGGAGGCAGGAGTGGGGTCGTGGGCCATGACCGGTTCTCCAGGTCGCCTGACCTCCAAAGCCGAGAACTGTGCTTTTTGGGTGGCGTGGGTACAAGTGTGGCTTTGCTGGGGCTAAGGGGCCGTGCCGGCCCAATGGTGGCTCCCAGTGGCTTTGGGCCAACCGCCGTCGGGCAGGAGGGCCGGCGCGGCCATGGCTGGGCTGCGCCAAGCACTGCGTGGGTGGACACGGTGGGAAATGCCCAAGGGACAGCAGGCCACTGGCCCTTAAGCCTCTGAGTCCCAGACCTTGTGAGCGTCAAGTGGGATCTGGGGCAGAGCGTCAAGCACCTACAAGCCTGGATGGTGCCCCCTGCACGGAGTTGCGAGGTCGCCCAAGAATCCACCACCCCCTGGACCCCGAGGCCTGCTGTCGCCTGCCTGGGTGGGCGGCAGGGCCGTGCTGCCGAGGGCTGGTCACCAGACTGGCGGTAATTCGCCAGCACCAGCTAAGCTGAGGCTCAAGAGGCACCCCGTGGCGCCCATTGCCTTCTACAGCCATACCACCCTAAACGCACCCCATCTCGTCTGATCCCTGAAGCTAAGCAGGGTCGGGTCTGTTTAGTACCTGGATGGGAGACCACCTGGGAAAACCGGGTGCTGTAGTATTTTTGGCCTCCCAATCCGCCTTTTCCTTTAGTCGCCGGTGCCCGAGGATTCCTCTGCCCCATCCGGGCACTGCTGCAGGCCTCATCTCCTCAAGCCTCTCCCAACACAGCGTGCGCCGGAGGGGGCACTTCCCGCCAGTCCTGCTGGACATGCCGCCAGAAGGCGGCCCTGGGAGGCAGCCGCACCCCAGCCGCTCCCGGGGTGGCTGGCTCTGACCCAGACTCTGCCGCAGGCCCGGCTGATGATCGGGAGGCCCGCAAGGCCTTCGACCTGCACCTGGCCGACAGCACCAGCGCCCATCCGCGCTGCCGCCACCTGTCTGCCTGTGTGTCTCTCCACAGCTCCCTCCGGAAAAAGCCCACCCTCCGCCGTTTCGCCACGGCCGTGGGCGGGAGTGGGTTCTTGGGCCGGGACCGGTCCTCTGGCCCAGCCGGTCACCAGGCACAGGAACATTGTTCGGCAGTTGGCGTGGGGGCAAGGGTGGCCTTGCTGGGTCTAAGGGGTCGTGCCGACTCAATGGTGTCTCACAGTGGCTTTGGGCCAACTGCCGTCAGGCAGTAGGGCCGGCCAGGCGGCGGCTGGCCTTTGCCCTGAGCTGTGTGGGCAGACAGAGTGGTGAATGCCCAAGGAACCGCGGGCCACGTGCCCTTAAGCCTCCAAGGCCACGTCCTTGTGAGCGTCAAGAGGGATCTGGGGTGGAGGGCCAAGCGCCTACGGGCCTGAAGGGTCCCGCCTGACCTGAGCTGCGAGGTCACCCACGTGTCCGCCAACCCAGGGTCCCCGAGGCCTCCTGTCGCCTGCCTTGGCAGACGGCAGGGCCGTGCTGGAGATGGTTGGCTGCCGGGCTGGCGGTATGTCGGCAGCACCAGCGAAGCTGAGCCTCAAGAGGTGCCCCGTGGCTCCCACTGCCTTCTACGGCCATACCACCCTGAACGCGCCCCATCTCGTCTGATCCTGGAAGCTAAGCAGGGTCGGGCCTGGTTAGTACTTGGATGGGAGACCACATTGGAATACCGGGTTCTGTATGCATTTTTGCCTCCCACTATAAATTCTCCGTTAGTCGCCTACGGCCGAGGCCGCCATCACCTCCGCCTGGCACCGCTGCAGGCCTCACCTCCTCAGGCCCCTCCCAACACAGCGTGATCTGGAGGGGGCGCACCCCGCCGGACTGGTTGGACATGCGGCCAGAAGGCGGCCCTGGTAGATAACCATAAACCAGCCGCTCCCGGGGTGGCTGGCCTACACCCAGACTGCACCGTAGGCCCGGCTGACGGCCGATAGGCCCACGAGGCCTTCGACCTACACCTGGCCGCCCCCACCAGCGCACATGCACGCCCCAGCCACCTATCTGCCCGTGTGTCTCTCTACAGCTACCTCCGGAAAAAGCCCACCCTCTGCTGTTTCGCCACAGCTGGAGGCAGGAGTGGGGTCGTGGGCCATGACCGGTTCTCCAGGTCGCCTGACCTCCAAAGCCGAGAACTGTGCTTTTTGGGTGGCGTGGGTACAAGGGTGGCTTTGCTGGGGCTAAGGGGCCGTGCCGGCCCAATGGTGGCTCCCAGTGGCTTTGGGCCAACCGCCGTCGGGCAGGAGGGCCGGCGCGGCCATGGCTGGGCTGCGCCAAGCACTGCGTGGGTGGACACGGTGGGAAATGCCCAAGGGACAGCAGGCCACTGGCCCTTAAGCCTCTGAGTCCCAGACCTTGTGAGCGTCAAGTGGGATCTGGGGCAGAGCGTCAAACACCTACAAGCCTGGATGTTGCCGCCTGAACGGAGTTGCGAGGTCGCCCAAGAATCCACCACCCCCTGGACCCCGAGGCCTGCTGTCGCCTGCCTGGGTGGGCGGCAGGGCCGTGCTGCCGAGGGCTGGTCACCAGACTGGCGGTAATTCGCCAGCACCAGCTAAGCTAAGGCTCAAGAGGCACCCCGTGGCGCCCGTTGCCTTCTGCAGCCATACCACCCTAAACGCACCCCATCTCGTCTGATCCCTTTAGCTAAGGAGGGTCGGGTCTGTTTAGTACCTGGATGGGAGACCACCTGGGAAAACCGGGTGCTGTAGTATTTTTGGCCTCCCAATCCGCCTTTTCCTTTAGTCGCCGGTGCCCGAGGATTCCTCTGCCCCATCCGGGCACTGCTGCAGGCCTCATCTCCTCAAGCCTCTCCCAACACAGCGTGCGCCGGAGGGGGCGCTTCCCGCCGGTCCTGCTGGACATGCCGCCAGAAGGCGGCCCTGGGAGGCAGCCGCACCCCAGCCGCTCCCGGGGTGGCTGGCTCTGACCCAGACTCTGCCGCAGGCCTGGCTGATGATCGGGAGGCCCGCAAGGCCTTCGACCTGCACCTGGCCGACAGCACCAGCGCCCATCCGCGCTGCCGCCACCTGTCTGCCTGTGTGTCTCTCCACAGCTCCCTCCGGAAAAAGCCCACACTCCGCCGTTTCGCCACGGCCGTGGGCGGGAGTGGGTTCTTGGGCCGGGACCGGTCCTCTGGCCCATCCGGTCACCAGGCACAGGCAACTTTGTTCGGCAGTTGGCGTGGGGGCAAGGGTGGCCTTGCTGGGTCTAAGGGGTCGTGCCGACTCAGTGCTGTCTCACAGGGGCTTCGGGCCAACTGCTGTCAGGCAGTAGGGCCGGCCAGGCGGCGGCTGGCCTTTGCCTAGAGCTGTGTGGGCAGACAGAGTGGTGAATGCCCAAGGAACCGCGGGCCACGTGCCCTTAAGCCTCCAAGGCCACGTCCTTGTGAGCGTCAAGAGGGATCTGGGGTGGAGGGCCAAGCGCCTACGGGCCTGGAGGGTCCCGCCTGACCTGAGCTGCGAGGTCACCCACGTGTCTGCCAACCCAGGGTCCCCGAGGCCTCCTGTCGCCTGCCTTGGCAGACGGCAGGGCCGTGCTGGAGATGGTTGGCTGCCGGGCTGGCGGTATGTCGGCAGCACCAGCGAAGCTGAGCCTCAAGAGGTGCCCCGTGGCTCCCGCTGCCTTCTACGGCCATACCACCCTGAACGCGCCCCATCTCGTCTGATCCTGGAAGCTAAGCAGGGTCGGGCCTGGTTAGTACTTGGATGGGAGACCACATTGGAATGCCGGGTTCTGTATGCATTTTTGCCTCCCACTATAAATTCTCCTTTAGTCGCCCACGGCCGAGGCCGCCATCACCTCCGCCTGGCACCGCTGCAGGCCTCACCTCCTCAGGCCCCTCCCAACACAGCGTGCTCTGGAGGGGCCGCACCCCGCCGGTCTGGTTGGACATGCGGCCAGAAGGCGGCCCTGGTAGATAACCATAAACCAGCCGCTCCCGGGGTGGCTGGCCTACACCCAGACTGCACCGTAGGCCCGGCTGACGGCCGATAGGCCCACGAGGCCTTCGACCTACACCTGGCCGCCCCCACCAGCGCACATGCACGCCCCAGCCACCTATCTGCCCGTGTGTCTCTCTACAGCTACCTCCGGAAAAAGCCCACCCTCTGCTGTTTCACCACAGCTGGAGGCAGGAGTGGGGTCGTGGGCCATGACCGGTTCTCCAGGTCGCCTGACCTCCAAAGCCGAGAACTGTGCTTTTTGGGTGGCGTGGGTACAAGGGTGGCTTTGCTGGGGCTAAGGGGCCGTGCCGGCCCAATGGTGGCTCCCAGAGGCTTTGGGTCAACCGCCGTCGGGCAGGAAGGCCAGCGCGGCCAGGGCTGGGCTGCGCCAAGCACTGCGTGGGTGGACACGGTGGGAAATGCCCAAGGGACAGCAGGCCACTGGCCCTTAAGCCTCTGAGTCCCAGACCTTGTGAGCGTCAAGTGGGATCTGGGGCAGAGCTTCAAGCACCTACAAGCCTGGATGGTGCCGCCTGAACGGAGTTGCGAGGTCGCCCAAGAATCCACCACCCCCTGGACCCCGAAGACTGCTGTCGCCTGCCTGGGTGGGCGGCAGGGCCGTGCTGCCGAGGGCTGGTCACCAGACTGGCGGTAATTCGCCAGCACCAGCTAAGCTGAGGCTCAAGAAGCACCCCGTGGCGCCCGTTGCCTTCTGCAGCCATACCACCCTAAACGCACCCCATCTCGTCTGATCCCTGAAGCTAAGCAGGGTCGGGTCTGTTTAGTACATGGATGGGAGACCACCTGGGAAAACCGGGTGCTGTAGTATTTTTGGCCTCCCAATCCGCCTTTTCCTTTAGTCGCCGGTGCCCGAGGATTACTCTGTCCCATCCGGGCACTGCTGCAGGCCTCATCTCCTCAAGCCTCTCCCAACACAGCGTGCGCCAGAGGGGGCGCTTCCCGCCGGTCCTGCTGGACATGCTGCCAGAAGGCGGCCCTGGGAGGCAGCCGCACCCCAGCCGCTCCCGGGGTGGCTGGCTCTGACCCAGACTCTGCCGCAGGCCCGGCTGATGATCGGGAGGCCCGCAAGGCCTTCGACCTGCACCTGGCCGACAGCACCAGCGCCCATCCGCGCTGCCGCCACCTGTCTGGGACCGGTCCTCTGGCCCAGCCGGTCACCAGGCACAGGAACATTGTTCGGCAGTTGGCGTGGGGGCAAGGGTGGCCTTGCTGGGTCTAAGGGGTCGTGCCGACTCAATGGTGTCTCCCAGTGGCTTTGGGCCAACTGCCGTCAGGCAGTAGGGCCGGCCAGGCGGCGGCTGGCCTTTGCCTAGAGCTGTGTGGGCAGACAGAGTGGTGAATGCCCAAGGAACCGCAGGCCACGTGCCCTTAAGCCTCCAAGGCCACGTCCTTGTGAGCGTCAAGAGGGATCTGGGGTGGAGGGCCAAGCGCCTATGGGCCTGGAGGGTCCCGCCTGACCTGAGCTGCGAGGTCACCCACGTGTCTGCCAACCCAGGGTCCCCGAGGCCTCCTGTCGCCTGCCTTGGCAGACGGCAGGGCCGTGCTGGAGATGGTTGGCTGCCGGGCTGGCGGTATGTCGGCAGCACCAGCGAAGCTGAGCCTCAAGAGGTGCCCCGTGGCTCCCGCTGCCTTCTACGGCCATTCCACCCTGAACGCGCCCCATCTCGTCTGATCCTGGAAGCTAAGCAGGGTCGGGCCTGGTTAGTACTTGGATGGGAGACCACATTGGAATACCGGGTTCTGTATGCATTTTTGCCTCCCACTATAAATTCTCCTTTAGTCGCCTACGGCCGAGGCCGCCATCAACTCCGCCTGGCACCGCTGCAGGCCTCACCTCCTCAGGCCCCTCCCAACACAGCGTGCTCTGGAGGGGGCGCACCCCGCCGGTCTGGTTGGACATGCGGCCAGAAGGCGGCCCTGGTAGATAACCATAAACCAGCCGCTCCCGGGGTGGCTGGCCTACACCCAGACTGCACCATAGGCCCGGCTGACGGCCGATAGGCCCACGAGGCCTTCGACCTACACCTGGCCGCCCCCACCAGCGCACATGCACGCCCCAGCCACCTATCCGCCCGTGTGTCTCTATACAGCTACCTCCGGAAAAAGCCCACCCTCTGCAGTTTCGCCTCAGCTGGAGGCAGGAGTGGGGTCGTGGGCCATGACCGGTTCTCCAGGTCGCCTGACCTCCAAAGCCGAGAACTGTGCTTTTTGGGTGGCGTGGGTACAAGTGTGGCTTTGCTGGGGCTAAGGGGCCGTGCCGGCCCAATGGTGGCTCCCAGTGGCTTTGGGCCAACCGCCGTCGGGCAGGAGGGCCGGCGCGGCCATGGCTGGGCTGCGCCAAGCACTGCGTGGGTGGACACGGTGGGAAATGCCCAAGGGACAGCAGGCCACTGGCCCTTAAGCCTCTGAGTCCCAGACCTTGTGAGCGTCAAGTGGGATCTGGGGCAGAGCGTCAAGCACCTACAAGCCTGGATGGTGCCCCCTGCACGGAGTTGCGAGGTCGCCCAAGAATCCACCACCCCCTGGACCCCGAGGCCTGCTGTCGCCTGCCTGGGTGGGCGGCAGGGCCGTGCTGCCGAGGGCTGGTCACCAGACTGGCGGTAATTCGCCAGCACCAGCTAAGCTGAGGCTCAAGAGGCACCCCGTGGCGCCCATTGCCTTCTACAGCCATACCACCCTAAACGCACCCCATCTCGTCTGATCCCTGAAGCTAAGCAGGGTCGGGTCTGTTTAGTACCTGGATGGGAGACCACCTGGGAAAACCGGGTGCTGTAGTATTTTTGGCCTCCCAATCCGCCTTTTCCTTTAGTCGCCGGTGCCCGAGGATTCCTCTGCCCCATCCGGGCACTGCTGCAGGCCTCATCTCCTCAAGCCTCTCCCAACACAGCGTGCGCCGGAGGGGGCACTTCCCGCCGGTCCTGCTGGACATGCCGCCAGAAGGCGGCCCTGGGAGGCAGCCGCACCCCAGCCGCTCCCGGGGTGGCTGGCTCTGACCCAGACTCTGCCGCAGGCCCGGCTGATGATCGGGAGGCCCGCAAGGCCTTCGACCTGCACCTGGCCGACAGCACCAGCGCCCATCCGCGCTGCCGCCACCTGTCTGCCTGTGTGTCTCTCCACAGCTCCCTCCGGAAAAAGCCCACCCTCCGCCGTTTCGCCACGGCCGTGGGCGGGAGTGGGTTCTTGGGCCGGGACCGGTCCTCTGGCCCAGCCGGTCACCAGGCACAGGAACATTGTTCGGCAGTTGGCGTGGGGGCAAGGGTGGCCTTGCTGGGTCTAAGGGGTCGTGCCGACTCAATGGTGTCTCACAGTGGCTTTGGGCCAACTGCCGTCAGGCAGTAGGGCCGGCCAGGCGGCGGCTGGCCTTTGCCTAGAGCTGTGTGGGCAGACAGAGTGGTGAATGCCCAAGGAACCGCGGGCCACGTGCCCTTAAGCCTCCAAGGCCACGTCCTTGTGAGCGTCAAGAGGGATCTGGGGTGGAGGGCCAAGCGCCTACGGGCCTGAAGGGTCCCGCCTGACCTGAGCTGCGAGGTCACCCACGTGTCCGCCAACCCAGGGTCCCCGAGGCCTCCTGTCGCCTGCCTTGGCAGACGGCAGGGCCGTGCTGGAGATGGTTGGCTGCCGGGCTGGCGGTATGTCGGCAGCACCAGCGAAGCTGAGCCTCAAGAGGTGCCCCGTGGCTCCCACTGCCTTCTACGGCCATACCACCCTGAACGCGCCCCATCTCGTCTGATCCTGGAAGCTAAGCAGGGTCGGGCCTGGTTAGTACTTGGATGGGAGACCACATTGGAATACCGGGTTCTGTATGCATTTTTGCCTCCCACTATAAATTCTCCGTTAGTCGCCTACGGCCGAGGCCGTCATCACCTCCGCCTGGCACCGCTGCAGGCCTCACCTCCTCAGGCCCCTCCCAACACAGCGTGATCTGGAGGGGGCGCACCCCGCCGGACTGGTTGGACATGCGGCCAGAAGGCGGCCCTGGTAGATAACCATAAACCAGCCGCTCCCGGGGTGGCTGGCCTACACCCAGACTGCACCGTAGGCCCGGCTGACGGCCGATAGGCCCACGAGGCCTTCGACCTACACCTGGCCGCCCCCACCAGCGCACATGCACGCCCCAGCCACCTATCTGCCCGTGTGTCTCTCTACAGCTACCTCCGGAAAAAGCCCACCCTCTGCTGTTTCGCCACAGCTGGAGGCAGGAGTGGGGTCGTGGGCCATGAC